>NW_015389080.1:15496-33614 GCF_001527695.2 Protobothrops mucrosquamatus | reverse complement strand
TCTAAAGCACTATGGGACAGTATATAAATCTAAATGCTATTGCTATTGCTAAAGGTGTGAGCACCAGAGAAGCTGAGGATTTGATAGAGGAAATATATATCTACAAAATAAGGCTAGACAGTTAAATTATGCTAATAATTTCAGCAGTATTTCCTGTTATCAATTCTATCTAATGTTTAATAATTTACCTTAAATGTAAAGAATCATAATATTAGCATTCATGAGTGAAACAATCTTCTACAATGGTGTACAGCCAAAAAGAGAATGCCATAGTAATGTCAAGGACAAAATGTTTCACTGGAACAAATCTAGGTTTACTTACTTCTCAGTCAAAAAGTTCCCCTAGTAAGCTTGAGAAGCAACTGTCTTTTACTTAATGCAAAGGTGAATAACCTTTTTTGGCAGCCAGGAACTACACTCTTTTAAAAAAATCAATAAATACACACACAAACATAAATTGATTTTTTGGGAGTTGAAAACTATCCTTCTCCCAGGAAAAGGAAAAGCTCCAAGATCTAAAATTCTCAATTTGCAGGATGATTCCAAAACTATAATTGCATTATATCAGATAAATCCAATTCTGTTGGACTTCACCAAACTGTGCAAAACAATGTACAAACTTTGGAGATTTCCATAACTATTCTTTAATATTGCCAACTTTAAAAGGGGAATAAGCAAAAGTCTAAAAATATTAAACAGATTTTTCAGCCATCTGTTTGCAGTTCAAAAAACATCTAAAATGGCACTTGGAGTTGGGATATTTTTTCATAAATTGACACAGCTGTAACTGCTTTTTGTGTACTTTGAGAAATAGGTGTGTAAAATAGTTCTTGCTCCCACACAATTTGCCTGTATTGATGGGAAATAATTTCCTAATAAAAATCTCAAACTACAAATACTTGCCATTTTTATTTTCTAAGCATATCTGTCTGTGAAGTTCAAAATTATTCTGGGGAGAGATGAGCGTATTCCTGAGATTGCCTACTTCTGTGGAATAATAAATTTCAGATTAGTTCTTTCTTTGTTAATTAATGACTTATGCATTACTCCAGGGGTCTCGAACCTTGGCAACTTTACGACTTGTGGACTTCAACTCCCAGAATTCCTCAGCCAGCCAGTTGAAGTCCACAAGTCATAAAGTTGTCAAGGTTGGAGACCCCTGCATTACTCCATCCTTCCTCAACTTTATGTCCTCTGGGACTAAAACTTCCAGAATTCCTAGACAACATGTTCAAATGCTAATGGACACCAGAGCATCCCATCACTAAGCAATAGCAGAAATTGAGCTGATACAAGTTTCCAATCCTGCACACACATACTTTATATTCTTGGCAAATTGGTTGAATGAGGACATTGTGAAGGTCCTAAAAGTAATCTTTTTCTTCAGATTAATTCCAAATTGGCAAGACGTCAATGCCAAGCAGTTCAGTGATTTCATTGGAAGTTCCCAGAGGCAGACCCACATCAGGGCACTAGTGTCCTCTTGTTGAAATTGTATGGCACAACTCAGGCATCAGGGAACTATGGTGTTTGAAGTTCCCATTATATCAGGGGTCTTCAAACTTGGCCCTTTTATGACTTGTGGACTTCAACTCCCAGAATTCAGCAGCCAGCGTGCCTGGCTGAGGAATTCTGGGAGTTGAAGTCTACAAGTCATAAAAGGGCCAAGTTTGAAGACCCCTGAATTAGATGATATTATAACACTGTGGGAAGAGAGGTGAAGGAGCTCGCTGTCTATATCAGGGGTGTCAAACTGCTGGCCTGCGGGCCAAACGCATCACGAGGAAATGCGTCACGAGGATAAAAGAAGATTAAAACCATAGATCCAGTCTATGTCACTCTTTTTCAGAAAAGTAATGCAACCCTAAATTATGTGATCAGTTACCCCCTCCAAATATACTGAAATGGCATTGTATATAATAACAACTACAAGGATTTTATACACTTTTTATTGGAAAAGATCTCTAATCCCCTGTATAGAAAGATAATTAAACTGTGAGGATGTTTCAACGCCTAGAGCTACTGGATATCTAAAAGGTTACTATTCAGTCTTCTTTGGAAACCATTTTTGCACTATGATTTTTTGCATAGAAATGTGCTATAATACTTCTCAAATTTGGATTCTAGAATTTATTCATTTAATTTAATATATAGCATTAGCAATAGCACTTAGATCTTGATACCACTTCATAGTGCTTTATAGCTCTAAGTGATTTACAGAATCAGCATATTGCTGTCAGTGATCGGGGTCCTCATTTTACTGATCTTAGAAGGATGGAAGGCTTAGTCAACCTTGAGCCTGTCAGGATTGAACTCCTGGCAGTGAGCAGAGTTTGCCTGCAATACTGCATTCCAACTATTGCACCACCACAGCTCCTAACATAGTCTACACCAGAGTTCCCCAATGTTTCCGGCTTTGCAGAATGGGGGGGGGAGAGAGGGATGGTTCTGTGTGAGCAGCCAGTAAGAGCATGAACACACAACTCCATTTGTGCAAGGGCATGCCCGCGTGCCCACCGCTCACACAAATGGAGCATGCGTGCACACGCTCATCTGCTTGTGCAAGTGGGGATGTGTGCATGCATGCTCACCCCGTTTCCATGGCCCAGTTGCAAATAGCTCATGGCCCGCTAATGGGCCACAGCCCAGAGGTTGCTTATTATTTAAAGTTTTTCAGCTGTACAATAGGGACATGTCTTGACTAGAATTTGGTATGAAATATACTCTAAATTGTTAATGGTGTATTAGAATATAGTGGTCATTTTATATTTTAGATCTACTGATTATTTTAAGCTTGTTAGTTATCCATCTGTATTTGATAGCTTCTTTGGTTTCTTTTTTTTCCTTCTTGCTAATTTTTCTATATGCTTTTAAATGTGTATTTGTATCAATATTATTTATTTTTTATTTTTTATTTGCCGGAGGAGTTTGGGTTGACTGTGCAGTTGTGGACACGTGTATATGGGATTTTTGTGTGTGAGGCCTCTACTCAAGGAATTAGAATTGGAACATCTTTATTTGTTTCATCAGGAGAAAACAAAATGGAATATAGTTAGAATCAAGCTGAAATGTAATCAAACTGAAAATCAGGGTCCCCAACTTAAAGTCTTTCCTGTTAGTGGTCGATTCATCTATTAAAAAATATAAATGCACATTATGCTAAAAGTTTATCTGTTTTCAAAAAAACCCCAACCAAATCCACCCACCTGTTGTACCTAATACACATAGTCCTCGACTTAACAACAGTTCATTTAGTGACAGTTCAAAGTTACAACAGCACTGAAGAAAGTGACTTATGACTGTTTTTCACACTTACGACCATTGTAGCATTCCCATGGTTACATGATCAAAATTCAGGTGCTTGGCAACTGACTCATATTTATGACAGTTGCAGCAACCCAGGGTCCAGTGATCACCTTCTGTGATCTTCTGACAAGCCAGATTCACTTAACAGTTGCAGTGATTCATTTAACAACTGTAGCAAGAAAAGTCCTAAAATGGGGCCAAATTCACTTAACAAACATCTTACTTAGCAACAGAAATTTTGGGCTCATTTGTGGTCGTAAGTTGAGGACTGCCTGTATATGAACGGTTTGAGACCCTATGTTTCTTTTTAATGCTAAAACACTGCCAATAACTGGATGCTTCGGGTGAGACCATGCATTGTCATTGTTTTTCTGTTGTTATTATTTTTAGACGAGAAATCCTTCAGCATGTGGACGTGATCAAAAACTTTTCTTTAACAAAGAACATGGTACGGATCGGACAGCTGATGCATTATGATTATTCCAGCCATAAGTACGTCTTCTCCATTAGCAATAGCTTCCGCTTGTTGCTTCCGGATGTCTCGCCGATTCAGAACAAGCACTACAACATTTGCGCTGTTGTGGGAAACAGTGGAATTCTTCTCGGCAGTCAGTGCGGGCAGGAAATAGACAAATACGATTTTGTTTTCCGTTGCAATTTTGCACCCACCGAAGCATTCCAGAAAGATGTTGGAAAGAAAACCAACATCACCACTTTTAACCCGAGCATTTTGGAGAAGTATTACAACAATCTTTTGACCATTCAAGATCGCAATAACTTTTTTCTAAGCTTGAAGAAGCTGGATGGAGCTATTCTCTGGATTCCAGCTTTTTTCTTCCATACTTCAGCCACTATTACCAGAACTTTGGTAGACTTCTTTATTGAGCATCGAGGACAATTAAAAGTCCAGTTGGCTTGGCCAGGAAATATAATGCAACATGTTAACAGGTGCGATTTGCTGCTGTGCATCATTAACCTTTTGGTGCTTAGATAATTTTCGGTGTAACCAAAGGATATTCAAATTATGGCAGTTGTAAGGAGGATGGATAGTTTGTGAACCCAGGTAGCATTTTGCTTACATTGCCAACATGAAAAACTAAGAAGGATCTGAACAGATTGGAGAAGAAACAACTACTATAAATGACCCTCAAAAGATAGAATAGACTAGTAAATTTTAAAAATTGCAGAAAAAGCCAGTGGCATCTGACTTGCTGCCTTATTATGTTTATTGGATTCATTCTGTGCTTCTTCATATAAAAAGAGCCTCTGAGGCACCTTATAGAAAGTGTCACGCAAGAAGGAACTAATTAAAAAATTAAATGCTTAGTTAATACATCCAACAATAAAGAAAACCATGAAGAAGCGTTAAAAAAAATCAATTAATTTGATACCTCTGCTTTCCAAATAGGAAAGACTAGAAAGCAAGGAAATTCCCAAAGCTCATCCCAGTGCAGTACAGAGGTGAAAATCTTGATTTGTTCAGATAGCTTATCGGCTAATAAATAAGGGGGGAATCCACTGTGTTATGAATGAAGATGATCATCATCATCCATGATCATCCATGATGATCAACAAAGATGATAACTACTATAGTCCCAAAAGTGCTTTTTTTCCAAAAGGCAACTGGACTTTGTTGTTTTAATGTTTCATTTTTCATCCAAGAAGCTTCTTCAGTTCAATAACACTGAAATAATTTTAATATTTAGCATTTCTATTGAAAACAAAAAGTATATAAAGATGTCTAACAAGATCAAGCAAAAAAATAAAAATAAACTATAAAAAACAAAAAAAGTTCATAACATAACATAACATAACATTTCCACCGTGACTATCTTGATAACATAATTGAAAATATGTTACATTCATATTATTAAATAATAATTTAATTGTTGTTTAATCTTAACACTTTTAATGTTTTTATATCTATGTTTTTATACTATTGCAAGCCACCCAGTCACACAGGACAGTGAGACAGCTAGCATATAAATTTAATAAAAAACTAAAAGCTAGAAGCTAGGAGATAGGTGGATATTTCTGTAGAGGAACTTTGAGAATTGCCACCACCGAAAAGGCCCTGCTCTGCCAAAGCATCCAAGAACCTCAGGAAAAATATGAATGTGAAATAGGATTTCCCCAAAATAATGATACTGTATGGATTCTTATTTTGCAGGTACTGGAAAAACAAGCATTTGGCCCCCAAGCGACTCAGCACAGGTATCTTGATGTACACCCTTGCATCCGCGATTTGTGATGAAATCCACCTGTACGGGTTTTGGCCCTTTGGCTTCAACCCAAACAACAGAGAGGATCTTCCCTACCACTATTTTGACAAGAAAGGAACCAAGTTTACTACAAAATGGCAAGAATCCCATCAGCTGCCTGCCGAATTCCAGCAGCTCTTTCGAATGCATGGTGAAGGACTTGCAAAACTGACTTTATCCCACTGTGCCTAAGGATTTCATACTTGAAGTGCCAAAAGATTGTTGCTGTTGTTTTTTAAAGGGGGGGGAAGTGCCCCCACTGAATTTGCAATTTTTCAAAGCAGAATTCTAAAAGGAAAGGCATTGGTGGGAATAAGGTGGGGAAGTGTTTAATTCTGGAGAGGTCTCCCGTTTATTATTACCCGTTTTCAAAGCCTAGGAGAGTGGCTTTGCCAATTTTGCAAGACAGAAGTATTTCTTATCTTTCTGAAGTAGGAAAATCCAGGCTGTTTATAGCAGAAAAGTTTTGAATGTCTTAGCTATGCTGCCAAGAATATTAAAATATTTTCATAGTCATATATTTTTCACATTCTGGAAAGGAAAAAAAAGGGTGAACATTATCAATGGTTAGAACTTCTGTGTTTGCTTATTCAGACTAGCTTATTGTTGTTTCTGGATTTCTTTGGGGAAGGGGTGAATTTATGCTATTGCTATTCATAGTGGAACATGCCTGTGTTAATTCATGAGAATTTTTCCTGAAGTTTGGACTGAATGATGGTTTAGGGCAGTATGAATAGGCTGTAGGTCTATTAAGATCACTGAGAATGTCTCCTGATTAAGAGACGATTGAATTGTTCCCCAAGTCTAGTTTTTCTCTTTGAAGATCAAAATCTAGGAAAGGTCAACAATATTTTCCATGCATTTAAGCATCTATATCTGGCACGGATGATCAGCTGAATACCCAAATAGCAATTTGGCCATTGACCCAATTCTCAAAGACGTTTCTTCTTTTCAGATCTCCTGTTGAAACGACTTGCTCAAGCTACTATCAGTGCAATTCAGACTAAGTAGCTAATGTGGTCCTGTGGCACTATCAGTATAAAAATAATTTTGTGCACGTGGTATTTGTGCAAGAACACCATTATTTTTGCACAGTGTGTTTGCTTAAATAAAAGCAGCATGTTTCTGATCTGCCAATTATCTCCTGCAAATTTAAAACAACAATCCCCTTCCCTTGCATGATTTCATTTGTAGAGAACTACAGAGATGGTCTTGGACAAAGAATGTGGCAGCCTTTAGCAAAACATGAATGTATTACTGTATTATTATGGTTGCTTGCACAGTCAGCCAAATGTTTAGACTGGCATTTTTGTCCACCTAATGAGTCCTTCCCAAGGACCTGGGATAGGCAAATGTTGTTTAATAATTAAAGGTATTGTCATGGATGTAAGATGCCTTTTGCAATTGACTGGTGGTGATTTTGTCAATGCTGATCATGTTCAAGTGACGCTCCAAATGTTTTAGAAAATTGGACCCAAGGGGCCTATTACGTACTATGGGTACTACTGTTGTTTTCTTTTGCCAGAGTTGCTCTACTTGTATTTACAGGTCTTTGTAGTTTGTGCTTTTCTTCAGTTGTTTCTTTTATTCTGCTTTTGTCTCCAGGTACTGCCATGTTGACTAACCAGACTTTTTTGTCTTTCTTATCAACCGTTGTTAAATCTGGGGTAGGCTTGTCTGTTTGAATTTCAGACAATTTTCCAGAGCACATTAGCTTCTTCATTTTCTATTATTTTGTCTATTTTGTGGTTCCACCAGTTCTTGCTTGCAGCTATCCCAATGCCCCATTATTGCTATTTGTCATGCTGTTGTTTGTAGTCTGCCTGTGCGGTCCTCTTGCAGCAGCTAAGTAGTCCACTGTTTTTTCAGATTCTTGGCAGAGGCATGGTTGGTGTCTGTTGCTGTCTTTTCAATTCTGGTTTTATGTGCAATTGTTCTTAAGATGTGGTTTTGTGCAGCCAGAATTAACCCCTCTGATTCTATTTTCAACTTTCCTGTTCTTAGCTATTACGAGGTCTTGTTATCATCTGCTTGACCTGTTAGGGTTTTTTTTTTCTCTCCACTGGCCATATATTAATTTGCTTCACCATGTTTCTATTCTGTTCTTCATTGGTCTTTCTTATAGACTAGTTCATGCTGGCTCAGGAATTCTGGGAGTTGAAGTCCATGAGTCATAAAAGAGCCAAGGTTGCCTACCCCTGGACTAGTTTGATTTATTTGGTATTCAGTAAGTCTTCGTGGTACATTAACTTCAGTGCATCTTCTTCAGTCTTTCAGATATTCTTCAAATGCTCTTTTTTCTTCTTCAACTCTCTTGTGATCTTTCAACATTCCCCATGCACCTATGCTCCTTGGTAAATAGAATGTCAGTATTGCTAAGCAGATGAAGGCATGATTCACTGTCATTATTTTTCTGGTCTTCCTATCCAAGTTCCTAGCTCAGCTTGCATTCAGTCCACTATTCCAGTTGGGTATCTAATGATTGGAATTGCACAAATATTAATCGCTTTCGTGGCATTTCCACCTCTGAGTTTGGTCTTTAAGATCTTTTTTGCTCTTCTGATGTATCATTACTTTCCTCTTAACTTCAGTGTGCTTGATATTGTCAGTGTGAAGGATGCCCAGGTATTTTGAGACTCTGGAAAGAGTACAGAGAAGAGCAACAAAGATGATTAGGGGACTGGAGGCTAAAGCATATAAGGAACGGTTGCTGGAATTGGGTAGGTCTAGTTTAACGAAGAGAAGGATGAGGGGGGACATGATAGCAGTGTTCCAATATCTCAGGGGCTGCCACAAAGAAGAGGGAGTCAAGCTATTTTCCAAGGTGCCTGAAGGCAGGACAAGAAGCAACGGATGGAAACTAATCAAGGAGAGAAGCAACCTAGAACTAAGGAGAAACTTCCTGACAGTTAGAACAATTAACCAGTGGAACAACCTGCTTCCAGAAGTGGTGAATGCTCCAACACTGGAAGTTTTTAAGAAGAGACTGGACAGCCATTTGTCTGAAATGATATAGGGTTTCCTGCCTGAGCAGGGGGTTGGACTAGATGACCTCCAAGGTCCCTTCCAACTTTATTATTATTATTATTATTATTATTATTATTATTATTATTATTATTATTATTATTATTATTATTATTATTATTATNGTGGCATACTTGTCCAGTCCAAACTCTATTGGACAATATATACAATATAGCTTGGACAGTGTTAAGACAGTGATTCTATTTCAGATGGCATTTTTCCATACAGCTTCAGATCATCCATGTAAAGAAATAAAATAGCTTGACAGATGTTTGATAGTATAGCCTTACTTGTTCAGTATTGTTGACAGAGGAATCAATCAAATGAATATGACAAACCATAGTGGTGAGAGTGAGTCTCTTTAAAAGATTCCTCTCTTGATATTAACCTCTTCCAATCTACCACCATCGATCAGCAACTGTGTCTTCCATTGTTCCATTGATCCTTGCTCAAAGGTTCTGATGTTTTCTATTGTCTCCTTTTTTTTCTAGGCATTTGATTATCATGTGGCAGGGAGTCTAATGCCTTCTTGTAACCAATCCAAGCTAGATTCAAGTTGGTCTTTCTTTTCAAGCAATTTCCAGAATCATCTTGTAATTTAGGAGCTGATCTGTTGTTTCTCTGCTGTTTGAGCAGTTTCCTTTCTGCTCAGGTGGAAAGAGCTGGTTTTCAACTAAATAGTGTGGGACTGTATTAACTACCACAACAGTTAGTAATCTGAAAATTGTTGGTAAGCAGGTAATTGGCCTGTAATTTCCTGGTGCTGCCTCTTTTGCTGGATCTTATGAGATAATTTTTTCCACATGTTAACCAATCTTCAATTTCATCTTCTTGTAGTTAGTTATTAAACTGTTTGCCAATGAGTGGATGTAGTAGACCAGTCAAATGTTTCAACCAAAAACCATACAGTTTATCTTCATCTGATGCTGATCAATCCTCAATCTTCTTTGCCCTTTTGTCCATTATTTCTGTTGCATTACAAATTAATTCATTTTTAGCTTCTTTTTTATTCTTATCCTCCTCCTTTACCCAAAGTGCCTTCTTGCTGTATTTCTTTGGGTGGGGCCATATTTGCACCCAGAACTCCACTGTTTCTTCTTTGTCGGGTGTTGACTGGTTCATTGCTGTCTCTGCATTGATGGATTGATAGAAGTGTTTCTGATTCAACTGAAATTGGAAATTCTACCTATAATGTGCAATTCAAGCTTCATATTTACTGACCTTCTCAGCTATAGCTGTTGTTTGCTGCTTTATTATTTCCAGTGCTTCTTTGATCTTCCTTCTCTCTAGGTGATAGTTCTCAAATCAGGTGACATTATTATTGTTGGACACACAGTTAGTCAGATGTCTGTAGAGATTCTCAGTCATCCAGGTCATGGATGTCCCATAGCTGCTTTTCCAAAAGGCAACTGGACTGTCTTGTTTTTCCTTGAAAACATTTCGCTCCTCATCCAAGAAGCTTCTTCAGTTCTGAAATTCTGAAGAAGCTTCTTGGATGAGAAGCGAAACAGTAGTAACTGTGAGAGGGACCTCAGACTCCTAGTGGACAATCACTTAAATATGAGCCAGCAGTGTGCTGCAGCTGCCAAAAAAGCCAGCACAGTGCTAGGCTGCTAGAGATAGAATCAAGATCACGTGAAGTATTAATACCACTTTACAAGGCCTTGGTAAGGCTACACTTGGAATACTGCATCCAGTTTTGGTCACCACAATGTAAAAAAGATGTTGAGACTATAGAAAGAGTACAGAGAAGAGCAACAAAGATGATTAGGGGACTGGAGGCTAAAGCATATAAGGAACGGCTGCTGGAACTGAGTATGTCCAGTTTAATGAAGAGAAGGACGAGGGGGGACATGATAGCAGTATTCCAGTATCTCAGGGGCTGCCACAAAGAAGAGGGAGTCAAGCTATTTTCCAAGGCGCCTGAAGGCAGGATAAGAAGCAAAGGATGGAAACTAATCAAGGAGAGAAGCAACCTAGAACTAAGGAGAAACTTCCTGACAGTTAGAACAATTAACCAGTGGAACAACCTGCCTCCAGAAGTGGTGAATGCTCCAACACTGGAAGTTTTTAAGAAGAGACTGGACAGCCATCTGTCTGAAATGGTATAGGGTTTCCTGCCTGAGCAGGGGGTTGGATTAGATGACCTCCAAGGTCCCTTCCAACTTTATTATTATTATTATTATTATTATTATTATTATTATTATTATTATTATCATCATCATCATCATCATCATCATCATCATCATCATCATCATCATCATCTTCAAGGAAAAACAAAAAAGTCCAGTTGCTTTTTGAAAAAGCACCTTTGGGACAGATGTTTAGCTATGATGATGGTAGTGGTGATTAGTGGTTGCCTGCTCCCAAACTCTCTGTATGTGCGGTTCTAGTAGTAGTTCCTGTTGAATGTGTTTTCTGACATGGCATATCCCAAAGGGCTGGCAAGATCCTTGAAAGCCTAACAGCATTTTCCTTCCTTCCTTGTACTAAACAGTGTCAAGACAGAGTCATTTTAAGCATTTTTCCTTTTCTGGGTTTAATTCATCTTTGCTAACTGTTGCATTCTTTATCCAAGGCCACCCCCATGGTTCTCTACACATAGCAAGGTAGAAGTTTGGGGTCAGTTTGGTCTTTTCTCAAACACTGTTTTCAAAAGGAGGGAAAAAATATACCTTCCTGGGACAAAACCCTTCCATTTCTTCAACCGATGAGGCCATGGGTGTGAATTACAAAGAAGTGATGATCCAATCCCTAAGCCATTTGGCTGAGCAGAATAGAACCCCTGAGTCTTAAGATGTCCATTATGCTCCATATTTCAGAATTTTGCATTATCTTACAGTGAGATGTAATTTTACAGTGAAATCTGCAATTTCTCATTTAGATAAGTGAGTGCTGAAATTGAATAGGGCAGTCAAATTTAAGCAGCAAAAATTTCAGATGACACTAGATGGCAGCAAAGAAGCAGCAGTTCTGCATTACTCTTCTGCCATCTAGTGACTGTCTGGTTTTCTGCAGCCTTTATCTGATAGCTCTTCCGCTCCTTGAAGCTTTATTGGATTACATCATTATTCCTATTGGAGAATAATGTTCTAAGAAATAATGAACTAGTAAGATTTGGTGAACATCCCCTGGTTATCACATCAACCCTAAGTATCCAGATGCCATATCTCTGCTTCAGCGAATATGCTACAAATGCTTCACTGACATATTTAAAAGTACCAATGGAACAGAATATTTGTAAGTCAGGGCTGAATTGTGGAGACTTTGATGCTCTCTGAGCTTGATTGTTTTTTTGCAGACGTTTCATGACCCAATTAGGTAACATCTTCAGTGCTACTAGCATACTATGAAGAAGATGCTACATTTCGGGCTACACTGAAGATGTTACCTACTTGGATAATGAAATGTCTACAAGATTACAGCTAAGCTCAGAGATAAGCAAGGATTCCATATTTCAAAGGATTTTTCCCCAAAACCTGGAGTGTTTTTTAGAATTTTTCTTTGGATAACACATGCCATATCTACACTCTAAATCTATAAATCACTGCTTCTCTGAGATTCAGTTCTTAATATTTATTCCTCTAAAACAGTGTTTTGTCAAACTCAGCAACTTCAAGACATGTGGACTTCAGCTCCCAGAATTCCCCAGCATGAGGAAAAAGGATACAGCATTTGATCAATGACATTTTTTATAACTGGGATTTTAAAAATCACAGCAACTGAAGAGTATTCCTGCTCGTCTAAATGGCAGATGCAGCAGGAGTTGGCTGGGGTAGATGCATGTGTGTGAACACACTAACATGTGTTTTGCGAAACATGTTTACCAAATAAATGAATAAAGCACCACCTTGAAAGAGATGCTTGTCCCTTCTCCTCATCCAAGAATAAATGTGAATGTATCTTCAGATAGGATCACTGCTATGACATACAGTATGTGCTTTATCAGAAAACCGTAATGTAATCTTGCTTCAGAAATATTTTATCCATCTAAAATCAATGCAAATCAATTAATTAAAATGATTAATTGCTTATCTGTGCAGTTCTAACCTCTAATTCATTGTGGTGGGAGGAAAGTAATCTCTATATTAGTGAAGCTCAATCAGTAACTGGTCAGTCTTCTGTTAGGTTTTAGATCAACACTGTCAGTGGTTCTGGCAATATTAAGCCACCATGTTCTCAGCAAGTATCTCCTGGATCCATTTTCTTTCCACAACTAGCCATAGGATTTCAACTACCGTCCATAGTTTAATGAGTTGCTTTTTCAACTACACAAATCTCCACGTCTTCATTCCCATTTTTTTGCTTTGCCCTATCTGAGGCTTTCATGGAGAAAATCCACCTAAAGGGTCACTAGGAGTCAACAACAACTTGATGGCACATGATCAATCAATCAATCAATCAATAGCAGACTTAAGATGTTGAGACTCTAGAAAAGAGTACAGAGAAGAGCAACAAAGATGATTAGGGGACTGGAGGCTAAAGCATATAAGGAAAGGCTGCTGGAATTGGGTATGTCTAGTTTAATAAAGAGAAGGACAAGGGGGGACATGATAGCAGTATTCCAATATCTCAGGGGCTGCCACAAAGAAGAGGGAGTCAAGCTATTTTCCAAGGCGCCAGAAGGCAGGACAAGAAGCAACGGATGGAAACTAATCAAGGAGAGAAGCAACCTAGAACTAAGGAGAAACTTCCTGACAGTTAGAACAATTAACCAGTGGAACAACCTGCTTCCAGAAGTGGTGAATGCTCCCACACTGGAAGTTTTTAAGAAGAGACTGGACAGCCATTTGTCCGAAATGGTATAGGGTTTCCTGCCTGAGCAGGGGGTTGGACTAGATGACTTCCAAGGTCCCTTCCAACTTTTTATTATTACTATTATTATTATTATTATTATTATTATTATTATTATTATTATTATTATTATTATTAATATATCTGAGAGTAAGATTCACTGATGTCGATAAGATTTAGATTTGATTAATATTCCCTCAGGCAAGGTTATAAATTCCATGTGATTGATCAATTGTGGTTTTTTTTAAGTAAATTGTACAGTAGCTGTTTTCTAAACTTTTTATTTTCCAAAATTGCAGTTAAAAAATCATAATCTAACAGCCCATTTGTATTTAGAAACAGTAATTCCAGGGCCATTGAGCTGGAGTTGGTGTAAATCATGATACTTCAGGGGTGTCAAACTGCCAGCCCACGGGCCCGGATGCATCATAGCAAAACCGCACCCACTCCATTGCCGGCAATGGCAATACGTCGCGACACGTCAAGTGACGTTGCGAGTTTGACACCCTTGTGCTACATAAACTTCAGAGAACTCAATTCTCTGGTTGAGTCTGAATCACAGGCATTTTATCATGTTTTTCACAATAGGTAAAGGTTAAAGATTTCCCCTATCCAGTCGTATCCAACTCTATGGGATGGTGCTAATCTCTGTTTCTTAGCCAAGGGAGCCAGCATTGTCCAAAGACATTTCCATGGTCCTGTGGCCAGCATCACTATATGCCAAGGCACGTGGAATGCTGTTACCTTGCCACTGAAATGGTACCTATTTATCTACTCATATTTGCATGCTTTCAAACTGCTAGATTTGCAGGAGCTGAGAGCTCACCCCTTCGTGTGGTGCTTGGGTCTCAAACCAGGCTGTCAGCTTTCCAGTTGACAAGCTCATCATCTTTAACCACTGAGCCATCATGCCCTCCCTCTCCCTTGTTTTTCACAATAGACTTCATGTTCTTTTAAGAAATATTGATCGGCTAGACAACTTTCAATGTGATATCCCCCAGTTGTGTTCATGGAAAGTAAAGGAAAGAGATGGGTTTTCAGACTTTCAAGATTGATGTCAGCCCTTCAAGATAGTGGGGAACAAGAAACCAAAACCATGAGTGCTAACTCCTAAGATTATAGTAACAGAGTCTTGTTAAAACTGAAAGCCTAGCTCTCCCCCTTGCCTTTGCTTTCCAGGGAGCTAGGGAGGGTCCCTTCCAAGGTATTTTTCACACACCCTATTCTTGCTGTGGGCTGAGACATCTCTTATCTGACCATTGCCCCAGTTGTGGCTCTTCTTTCTCCTGTCTCTCCAGAATATTCCCACAGAACCTTACAGTTGACTTGTCATAATCTCTAGCCAACCTGAGAGTCAATGTTCAATTATACCAAAGAGCCCAGAATTGCAAACGTCTCATTAAAACTTCATGGCCATTAACTAGGTTGATTGAGCCAGGCAAATCACACTTCTAAGCACACTCTGTTTTTATTGACCAACTTAGTTAACCCCCAAGGGTTGGATTTAACCCCAAACAGACTCAGTCATTATTAGCGTTAAATTAACTTTATCCTTATAGCCATCTTGTGGAAATACCTAAACCTAAAATTGATCAGTTTGCTTACTGTGTCTTCCAAGAAAGAAAGGAAAAAAAAAGCTGGAGAGGAAAAAAATAGCTACAAAACTGGATTCTCCACTACAGTGTTCACTGCCAAGAACTGTCAGTACAAAACACACAAGGCTTGCCTGCCGTGCATAAGCCATGTTCTTTGATGAATTCTAGACAGATGAAGAAGAGGTTAGTGATATCATGAAGTCTTACCAGTGCTTCCCTGGCACACAGGAAGGATGCCAAGAATGTCTTGGAAAAAGGGGGGATACCCTGTAACCCCAAAGTAGTGATTTGACTCAATTATTGTAATTGGGTGCCATCAAAGAAATCAGTAAACTGGCACAGATAAATTTGTGCCTGTGTTAGGTATGTTGTAAGAGCAGGGTCCAATTTTCCCTGATCTTTCTCGACACAACAGATTAATTATTCTATTCTATAGAAGTAAACCCAAATAATTGGAGAATAGGTGTCACAAAAGGCAAAATGGCAGTCTCAGCAGTGCAATTGAAGCCCAGTCTTTTGTATGTATGTGCATATACCAGGGGTAGGCAACCTTGGCATTTTTATGACTCGTGGACTTCAACTCCCAGAATTCCTGAGCCAACCATGCTGGCTCAGGAATTCTGGGAGTTGAAGTCCACGAGTCATAAAAGAGCCAAGGTTGCCAACCCCGGCATATACAAAGAGATATTAAGACAAATACAAAGATGCAAAACTTTAATTGTGGTTAAAAAACACAGTTGTTTAATTGTGGTTACCCTCTTGCCTATCTTAACCTTCACCCCTACATTTGAGTTGGTAGTGGAACAAAGGAAGATGGTGAATAATAATTTGTATTCTCTGAATGCTTTTCTGTACTTTCAAGAGAAGCAAATCATCCCCAGATAATGTTAATATGTTATGGTCTTCAGCCTAGCTTAGGGGTAGGCAACCTTGGCTCTTTTATGACTCCTGGACTTCAACTCCCAAAATTCCTGAGCCAGCCATGGCTCAGCTTGGAAACCTCTCCCTTTCCCCTCAGCATGGCTGGCTCAGGAATTCTGGGAGTTGAAGTTCACGAGTCATAAAAGAGCCAAGGTTGCCTACCCTTGGCCTAGCTTCTGGAGCTCCTTCTGAGGTTACCCTACCAAAATTTAACAGCAAAACACCAAGGATATCTATGAGGGAATAAAAAAAAAGTCAGAATTGTTGGTGTAACTTGTACAGTGGAAGTCTGCCCTTTCTTATCTTCATCCATCCTGACATCACAGGTGCCATCTTAATTTTTGTTATCCCATCTCCTGCCTCTGTAATAACAGCAGTGTGATTTGTCTTATATTGAGAACAATCATAAAAAGGTGCATTAAAAATATCCCCAGACTCTCCAAATAAAAAAGGGCCTACCTCCCATTGCCTTCCTTCCTCTCTAGGAATGCAATTCTTAAGACCTCTGTGGCCTCGTTAAGAAAAGTGCTTCCCTATACAAAAGTATTATTCACCTCTATCTTCATGAAAGCCTACTGACCAGCCATTAGTTCTGAAGATGTGAAGATAATCATGTCCTTGTTGGGTCTGTGCTTGTTATATTGACAGTATGGGATTTGGCCTTTTCTGACGTAGGTAGACATTAAAGTAAGAAATCCACTAGCAGCTCTTTCAGCTAGAGATCCACCAGACCTCCTTCAGTGAAAATCTTCAGAAATGGTATCATTTGCAGCAGTGGAAAGTTTGATTGCATCTCTGTTTCAACAGCAACAGGAAGAATGAAGACGTGAAATGAGCTGGAATATATATGCTTTGTTTCCCTCTGATATCAGCAAGATCTTTCTCTCAAAAGAGTCACTTTTCTCCAGAATTTGCATCTAGAGGGAATGAAGATTTTTGCCTTTTCCTAAGCTGTTGAAATGTAACAAGCAACAGTCCCAATTAATACATAGTTAATAGTATGGGATGTTGGGTTCTATAGTTCAATAAGTTGAAGGACCAGATTCCCCAGCTTTGTTTTATTTAATTCAATGGCCCCCTTTTTCAAGATATTTACCTGCTGTTTCTTGTTGTTCAATTTAATGGTTTCAGAAAAAGAGAAAAGGAAAGGAAAGGAAAAAGGAAAGGAAAGGAAAGGAGAAAATAAAAGAGAAGAAGGAAGGAAGGAAGGAAGGAAGGAAGGAAGGAAGGAAGGAAGGAAGGAAGGAAGGAAAGGAAGGAAGGAAGGAAGGAAGGAAGGAAGATAAATCATTCAAGGATTAGAAATGGGAATTGAGAAATGTATCAAGGTCATACTGCAATAATTTATTTACATATGGTATTCATCACTAATATTTCAGTATTTGAATATTTTAGAGTCGCAAATTTCATTAAGAACTTTGGGATCAATAGCCCAACACTGCCTGAAGTAGATTTTTTTAAAACAACTAATATTTTCTGTTTTGATACAAAAATCACATCTTAAAGAAATGTGCCTGATTCATAACCATCTATTTTGCTATGTGCTAGGGTTAAGAACAAAGTTAAACATTACAAGTTAGAAATGAAAATCAAAGTTTAAAAATTCAGAAGGGTAAAAAAGGTCAACAAGGCGGAGGAAGCACCCTCAAGCCACCAGCCATCCCCAGGATTGCATCACACCCTTAGTCCTCATACTAATTGGCAGAACTAAGTCTTAGCACTCTGCTGGAAAACCAGAAGAATGGGGACTGATCTCATCTCTGAAGGTAAGAAGTTCCAGAAGGTGGGTAGCAAGAGTAGAGAAGGTCTTCCTCCTAGATCCCGCCAGTCAAAATTCTTTGACCAATGAGATACACAGCACACCTTCCTTGTTTGACTCAGTGGGATGGGTTAATGCAGGGGTAGTCAACCTTGGCTCTTTTATGACTCGTGGACTTCAATTCCCAGAATTCCTTAGCTGGCTCAGGAATTCTGGGAGTTGAAATCCACGAGTCATAAAAGAGCCAAGGTTGACTACCCCTGGGTTAATGTAATTGGGATGACATTAAGGTATCATTAATGTGGGATGCCCTCAGGTAACATTAACACTACATATAATATTACATGTTGGGCAGGTCTTCAGTAAACTGTTTATTATCATCATCATCACAGCTTTCATTCATTGTCTTTAAATCTGGAGGGAAAGATGCATGGGGTTTAGGACAATTAGCCATGCCC
>NW_015389080.1:5519-14679 GCF_001527695.2 Protobothrops mucrosquamatus | reverse complement strand
CCCTCTGTTAATGCTAGCCCAGAACTGAGTTGGCTTTTTTGGCAGCTGCAGCACACTGCTGGCTCATATTTAGGTGATTGTCCACCAGGACTCCGAGGTCCCTCTCACAGTTACTACTATTGAGCAAGGTACCCCCTATACTATACCTGTGCATTTGGTTTTTCTTGCCTAAATGTAGAACCTTGCTTTTTTTTTTAATCAGGGGACGGGGACTAATCCGCATACAGGAAGGGCCCCTCTGCACCTTTCCAAATGTTCCTCAGGAGTTGGTATTGAACAAATGCTGCGGGACACTCTGGAGTCTGGGGGCCACAAGCAGTGTCTCCACTCTGGGGAAGACACTGGTGCCAGGCTGAGAGAGCAGGAATGGGACTCGTGGGATCTTGGAGGTGCTTATGACCTTCATCCATGGGGGAGGAGATTGCTGAAGGTCAGGACACCTCACTGTCTCTCCTATCCCCTTGGCAGGAATCGAGATCTCCCTCTGAGCAGAGAGGAGAGCAATGGTTAACAAATTTCTCCCTCCCTCCCCCTTTCCACACTCCCTTGCAGAGGCATTCTATTTCCACCACTCTGTCCTCTTTATTGATTATTTTGTAGTGGTCTCCATCTAACAGACCTAAGCCAAAAATAGAAACCCTGAGTAGGAATACCTCTCAACTCTGCATACTTTTTCAGAAAATAAACTAAAAAAAACCCATAATGTATCTGTTTCATTTTTATAGGCCAAATGTGCTTTTTTAAGAGGCAACTGGACTTCCTTGTTTTTCTTTGAAGACGTTTCGCTTCTCATTCCAAGAAGCTTCTTCAGCTCTGACTGGAGGGTGGGGAAGGAAAGGATTTATACAGACAGCTGGTCATTTGCATTCTTTTAGAGGATCATTGAGGCCACTTTGAGGTTTGTCTGTGTGTCCTCAGGATTACCCGAATACTTCAAGTGGGTGTGGAGCTTTCTTGGAACTGCTGGAAGGACTGTGTTGTGGAGCTGTGCGTTCTGCAGGATGTTTTCTGCCCTGTGCACCTTCACTGTTGAACACGGGCACCCTCTTTTATAGGCATGTGTGCAAGTTTGCATTTTTTGGCATTCATTCATTGGAAATAGGCTTGGATCACTTTAAGGATAGAACTATTTGCAATCTATTTCTTGTTTAAGGAGCAAAGACTCTTCTATTTCAGAAGATTGCCTTAATCGTCTACAGCGGAGTTCTCCAAAGTGGTCAGTATTGCTCCCAGGGGTAAGCGGGATTATCCTAGGGCAGGGGTAGGCAACCTTGGCTCTTTTATGATTCGTGGACTTCAACTCCCAGAATTCCTGAGCTGGCTCAGGAATTCTGGGAGTCAAAGTCCATGAGTCATAAAAGAGCCAAGGTTGCTTACCCCTGTCCTATGGGATGGTCTTTATATTATATTATATTATATTATATTATATTATATTATATTATATTATATTATATTATATTATATTATATTATATTATATTATATTATATTATATTATATTATATTATATTATATTATATTATATTATTATATTATATTATATTATATTATATTATATTATATTATATTATTATATTATTATATTATATTATATTATATTATATTAATTATATTATATTATGTTATTATATTATTATATTATATTATATTATATTATATTATATTATATTATATTATATTATATTATATTATATTATATTATTACATTACATTACATCACATCACATCACATCACATCACATCACATCACATCACATCACATCACATCACATCACATCACATCACATCACATCACATCACATTACATTACATTATATTATATTATTACTAGCTGTACCCAGCCACGCGTTGCTGTGGCTCAGTCTGGTAAAAGTGTGTGTTGCTTTTACGTCCAACAGATGGCGGTGTTTTTCAAAAAAAAGTATGTTTTTACCTGTCATAGGTATGACATCTATATAATATAGGTATATACAAACACGCGCATATTTGAATGCAACGTTGTGTCAAAATTTCAAAGCAATTGGTGAAGAACTTTAGGAGATTTAAGATTTTGAACAAACGAACATTTACATTTTTATTTATATAGGTTACATACATTACATTACATTACATTATTATAATTATTCATAATGCTATTAGTTAAAGTAATCAATTAAATTATTTACATATGATAAATATTTGAAGGGGTCAATGAATGGTACGAAATTTCATAAAAGGGGCTGAGTTAAAGAGTTTGGGGAGCCCTGATCTAGAGATTGACAAATGAATCAAGTTTCACAGGGCATACATTACATACACAAATGAACATGCACATAAATATTGAGCTCACATTCGCTCCAGACACTCCACTTAAATGACACAAGAAACAACCAAAAAGCTAATGTGTTCAGAGGATCCAAAAAAGAAAGTTGTGTAAGTTAAAGCAGGCTTACTTTACCATTGTCAGTGGTATTCTATTCTATATGAACAGCAGTGAATAGGTGTCTGCCTTGATCATCAATCTATCATGTGTACTTAAATGGCCTTGATAGAAAGCTTTTTTTTTTCAAGTAACATGTACATTTAATAGGATTTATCTCAGGTGAGCAGCATGGAAAGACATACAGCATTTGAAAATTCTGGCATGAAAATTAATCAGCAAGCTCCACTGAAGTTAATCAAGGATGAACTCCAGATTTGAATGCCTAAACTTCTCTTCGATTCAATGACATTTCTTCAAAGGATATTGTCTTTAAATGGACAGCACTCCTACCTTATTTAAGACATCAAGATAGTAAGTGCTTCCTAAAGGATGAAATGAGATTACAATTTTAAGATTAGGCTGGTCTATACAGTGTAATGTAATAGCAATAGCACTTAGACTTATATACCGCTTCACAGTGCTTTACAGCCCTCTCAGAGTGGTTTACAGAGTCAACATATTGTGTGCTTCATCTTAGCTTGGCACACCTGGAGGGGAAGAATACTCATGTGCAAATGCTATGTGTGGATTTTAGTTCAGCATTAAACACAATTATCTCTCAGCATCTGGTGAACAAACTCAGCCTATTAGGTTTTAATACTCCTTTATGTAATTGGATATTTGATTTCCTTATTGATAGGCCCCAGGTTGTACGAGTTGGAAAGAAAGTTTCCAATACCATCTCCTTGAGTACAGGTTCTCCACAGGGCTGTGTCCTGAGTCCGCTACCATTCACCTTGATGACACACGACTGCTGTGCCAAATATGCTACAAATCATATTGTGAAGTATGCAGACAACACAGCAGTGGTGGGTCTTATCCAGGATGTCAATGAAGATGCTTATAGGGAAGAGGTGAAGGCTCTGGTGGACTGGTGCAATAAAAGTAACCTGGTTCTAAATGTTAATAAAACAAAGGAGATCACTGTAGGTTTTAGAAAGAGCCAGCATAGTCATACTCCACTCATTATCAAGGATGCAGCTGTAGAGGTCAACACTATTAAATATCTGGGGGTGCAGATAACTAACAATCTGAATTGGTCTCTCCACATGTCATCCTTAGTGAAGCGTGCAAACCAGCCTCTGCATTTCCTGCATCGGATGAGGAGAGCACATCTTTCTCCTTCTGTCCCGGCCACTTTTTACAGACGCACGACTGAAAGCATTTGAACAAACTGCACTGTCTGGTTTGGTGGCAGCAGTGCCTCAGATAGAAAGTCCATACAGAGGATTGGTAAGGACAGCCGAGAAGATCATAGGAAGCTCGCTCCCTGGTATTCAGGATGCTGCCTATAAGCACTATGTGCTTAGAGCTCAAAGCATTGTTGGAGACTTCACACACCCACTTTACAGTCTTTTTCTGTTGCTCCCTTCTGGGAGGAGGTTTCAAAGTATTTCTAGCAAGACTACCCAATTCTGTAATAGTTTTGTTCCCTATGCCATCTGTCTGGTAAACTCGCAAGATTTGTTTTTCTTGCCATGCACATGTATACATAACCCAAACTAGACTGTTTGTTTCTCTGTGTCATATAATATATGTGGGTATATGCATAATTCTGTATTTATTTATTTTTGTCATATTTATGTAGTGTATATCAGAGGTGGTGACCCTTTGAGAGCTGAATGCAACAAAATTTCATTTTAAATGTATGCCAATTAGTGTACATTCAAAGTGACAATAAAGTTATAATTCTATTCTATTCTATTCTATTCTATTCTATTCTGTTCTGCTCTGTTCTGCTCTGCTCTGCTCTGTTTCTATTCTATTCTATTCTATTCTATTCTATTCTATTCTATTCTATTCAAGGTTGAGTCAACCTTGAGCCGGTGAGAACTGACCTGCCGAACTGCTGGCAATTGGCAGTCAGCAGAATTAGCCTACAATACTGCATTCTAACCACTGTGCAACCACAACTTAGTAAAGCGGTTGTTAAGTGAGATGTCTAATTTTATGACCTGTTTTCTATGGTCACACAGTTGTTAAGTGAATCCAGCTTCCCCCACTGACTTTGCTTGTCAGAAGCTGGCTTGGAAAGCTGCAAATGGTGATCATGTGATCCTGGGACACAACTCTCATAAATACATGCCAATTATTTAGTGCCTGAATTTTTAATCCTGTGGCCATGGGGAGGCTGCAATGGTCCTAGATGCCGTGACCAGTCAAAACTCACTTTTTTCAATGCTATTATAGCTTCAAAAGATCTCTGAATGGTTGTAAGTTGAAGACTACCTGAAAATATATGAAAATATTGGCTTTTATTAATTATAAGACACCATCCAGCCAACATTAATATGTTCAGTGCTCTCACAATTTTGAGTAGGAGCATTAAAAACCTGCACATTGTCCCACTGAAGTCACAGGGAATTAAGGCGGATTCCTTATGGCCAGATAGTATCCCAGATTGTGTTCTTTGCTCATCCTCATCTTTTTTTTAAAAAAATAAATAAATCTGAATATAATTATTGTGGTTAAGAAATTGGTTGAAACAATTCTTTTCAATTTTTTCAACAATAATAAGTTAGGTGGGGATTTGTGCTGGCACGTTGAATCACATGCAAAATTATGGACTGAATTTACGTACTTAAGAATACATTGATTTTAAATAAGATGCTTTATTATGTACTGAAAACATAAGATGAATAACAGAATAACAGAGTTGGAAGGGACCTTGGAGGTCTTCTAGTCCATCCCCTTGCTCAAGCAGGAGATCCTATACTGTTTCAGACAAGTGGTTATCCAGTCTCTTCTTAAATCTCTAGTTTAGGTTTTTTCATCTTGATGCCTGAAATGGCTGCAGAAGATCAGCCGGTTACCATTATGGTATATTTTAATAGAAATAGTCAGGTAACAGACAGTGANGCTGTTTCAGCAGGCAGGACTGGCCTAGGGGGTATTTTAATTGGTTTTAACAAAATTTTAATAGAGCGGCCAATTCAAATATTTATTTTTAATTATTTTAGATTTGTATTTGGTATTTATGTGGGATTGTTTTAAACTGGCTGTAAGCCGCCCTGAGTCCTCCGGGAGAAGGGCGGGGTATAAATGAAATAAATAAATATATATTATATTATATTATATTATATTATATTATATTATATTATATTATATTATATTATATTATATTATATTATATTATATTATATTATATTATATTAATCATATTATATTATTATATTATATTATATTAGATTAGATTAGATTAGATTATATTTATTATATTATATTATATTATATTATATTATATTATATTATATTATATTATATTATATTATATTATATTATATTATATTATTAGATTAGATTAGATTAGATTATTATATTACTAGCTGTACCCAGCTACACGTTGCTGTGGCTCAGTCTGGTAAAAGCGTGTGTTGCTTTTATGTCCAACAGATGGCGCTGTTTTTCAAAAAAAGCATGTTTTACCTGTCATAGGTGTAACATCTATATAATATAGGTATATACAAACACGCGCATATTCGAATGCAACGTTGTGTCAAAATTTCAAAGCAATCGGTGAAGAACTTTTGGAGATTTAAGATTTTGAACAAACGAACATTTACATTTTTATTTATATAGATTACATACATTACATTACATTATTATAATTATTCATAATGCTATTAGTTAAAGTAATCAATTAAATTATTTTCATATGATAAATATTTGAAGGGGTCAATGAATGGTATGAAATTTCATAAAAGGGGCTGAGTTAAAGAGTTTGGGGAGCCCTGATCTAGAGATTGACAAATGAATTAAGTTTCATAGGGCATACATTGTATACACAAATGAACATGCACATAAATATTGAGCTCACATTCCCTCCAGACACTCCACTTAAATGACACAAGAAACAACCAAAAAGCTAATGTGTTCAGAGGATCCAAAAAAGAAAGTTGTGTAAGTAAAAGCAGGCTTACTTTACCATTATCAGTAGTATTCTATTCTATATGAACAGCAGTGAATAGGTGTCTGCCTTGATCATCAATCTATCATGTGTACTTAAATGGCCTTGATAGAAAGCTTTTTTTTTCAAGTAACATGTACATTTAATTATAGGATTTATCTCAGGTGAGCAGCATGGAAAGACATACAGCATTTGAAAATTCTGGCATGAAAATTAATCAGCAAGCTCCACTGAAGTTAATCAAGGATGAACTCCAGATTTGAATGCCTAAACTTCTCTTCGATTCAATGACATTTCTTCAAAGGATATTGTCTTTAAATGGACAGCACTCCTACCTTATTTAAGACATCAAGATAGTAAGTGCTTCCTAAAGAATGAAATGAGATTACAATTTTAAGATTAGGCTGGTCTATACAGTGTAATGTAATAGCAATAGCACTTAGACTTATATACCGCTTCACAGTGCTTTACAGCCCTCTCTGAGTGGTTTACAGAGTCAGCATATTGCCTCCAACAATCTGGGCCCTCATTTTACTGATCTCCCCCTACATTTGACTCATTACAGTTTGCCTATCGGAAGAACCGCTCTGTGTGCTTCATCTTAGCTTGGCACACCTGGAGGAGAAGAATACTCATGTGCAAATGCTATTTGTGGATTTTAGTTCAGCATTCAACACAATTATCCCTCAGCATCTGGTGAACAAACTCGGCCTATTAGGTTTTAATACTCCTTTCTGTAATTGGATATTTGATTTCCTTATTGATAGGCCCCAGATTGTACGAGTTGGAAAGAAAGTTTCCAATTCCATCTCCTTGAGTACAGGGCTATGTCCTGAGTCCGCTACTGTTCACCTTGATGACACACGACTGCTGTGCCAAATATGCTACAAATCATATTGTGAAGTATGCAGACAACACAGCAGTGGTGGGTCTTATCCAGGATGTCAATGAAGATGCTTATAGGGAAGAGGTGAAGGCTCTATTAAATAGCTGGGGGTGCAGATAACTAACAATCTGAATTGGTCTCTCCACATGTCATCCTTAGTGAAGCGTGCAAACCAGCGTCTGCATTTCCTGCATCAGATGAGGAGAGCACATCTTTCTCCTTCTGTCCCGGCCACTTTTTACAGACGACGATTGAAAGCATTTTAACAAACTGCATCACTGTCTGGTTTGGTGGCAGCAGTGCCTCAGATAGAAAGTCCATACAGAGGATTGGTAAGGACAGCCAAGAAGATCATAGGAAGCTCGCTCCCTGGTATTCAGGATGCTGCCTATAAGCGCTATGTGCTTAGAGCTCAAAGCACACCCACTTTACAGTCTGTTTCTGTTGCTTCCTTCTGGGAGGAGGTTTCAAAGTATTTCTAGCAAGACTACCCAATTCTGTAATAGCTTTGTTCCCTATGCCATCCGTCTGGTAAACTCGCAAGATTCATTTTTCTTGCCATGCACATGTATACATAACCCAAAGTAGACTGTTTGTTTCTCTGTGTCACATAATATATGTGGGTATATGCATAATTCTGCATTTATTTATTTTTGTCATATTTATGTAGTGTATATCAGAGGTGGTGATCCTTTGAGAGCTGAATGCAACGAAATTTCATTTTAAATGTATGCCAATTAGTGTACATTCAAAGTGACAATAAAGTTATAATTCTATTCTATTCTATTCTATTCTGTTCTGTTCTGTTCTGCTCTGCTCTGTTTCTATTCTATTCTATTCTATTCTATTCTATTCAAGGTTGAGTCAACCTTGAGCCGGTGAGAACTGACCTGCCGAACTGCTGGCAATTGGCAGTCAGCAGAATTAGCCTGCAATACTGCATTCTAACCACTGTGCAACCACAACTTAGTAAAGCGGTTGTTAAGTGAGATGTCTAATTTTATGACCTGTTTTCTATGGTCACACAGTTGTTAAGTGAATCCAGCTTCCCCCACTGACTTTGCTTGTCAGAAGCTGGCTTGGAAAGCTGCAAATGGTGATCATGTGATCCTGGGACACAACTCTCATAAATACATGCCAATTATTTAGTGCCTGAATTTTTAATCCTGTGGCCATGGGGAGGCTGCAATGGTCCTAGATGCCGTGACCAGTCAAAACTCACATTTTTCAATGCTATTATAGCTTCAAAAGATCTCTGAATGGTTGTAAGTTGAGGATTACCTGAAAATATATGAAAATATTGGCTTTTATTAATTACAAGACACCATCCAGTCAACATTAATATGTTCAGTGCTCTCACAATTTTGAGTAGGAGCATTAAAAACCTGCACATTGTCCCACTGATGTCACAGGGAATTAAGGCGGATTCCTTATGGCCAGATAGTATCCCAGATTGTGTTCTTTGCTCATCCTCATCTTTTTTTTTTAAAAAAAATATCTGAATATAATTATTGTGGTTAAGAAATTGGTTGAAACAATTCTTTTCAATTTTTTCAACAATAATAAGTTAGGTGGGGATTTGTGCTGGCACGTTGAATCACATGCAAAATTATGGACTGAATTTACGTACTTAAGAATACATTGATTTTAAATAAGATGCTTTATTATGTACTGAAAACATAAGATGAATAACAGAATAACAGAGTTTGAAGGGACCTTGGAGGTCTTCTAGTCCATCCCCTTGCTCAAGCAGGAGATCCTATACTGTTTCAGACAAGTGGTTATCCAGTCTCTTCTTAAATCTCTAGTTTAGGTTTTTTCATCTTGATGCCTGAAATGGCTGCAGAAGATCAGCCGGTTACCATTATGGTATATTTTAATAGAAATAGTCAGGTAACAGACAGTGA
>NW_015389080.1:0-2793 GCF_001527695.2 Protobothrops mucrosquamatus | reverse complement strand
GCTGCTCTAAACATCTTACAGATGTCTTCCTAACAATTATTAGTCTTGGCCCTCTGCAACTTAGGTAGGTAAATAGGAAGGAAGGAAGGAAGGAAGGAAGGAAGGAGGGAGGGAGGGAGGGAGGGAGGGAGGGAGGGAAGGAAAGAAGGAAGGAAGGAAGGAAGGAAGGAAGGAAGGAAGGAAGGAAGGAAGGAAGGAAGGAAGGAAGGAAGGAAGGAAGGAAGATTGATTTGCTGGATTTTATTTCTCTAAATGCAATTTCTTTCTCACAATTTCTTTCTCACAAAGTCAGCATTGGATTGTCCTTCTTTTTCATCAACAGCATTGTCAAAATTATATTGGTGAAGGAAAGGAAAGGAAAGGAAAGGAAAGGAAAGGAAAGGAAAGGAAAGGAAAGGAAAGGAAAGGAAAAAGAAGCGATTTTCTCCACAAACCAACAACCCCTGAAGGGTCTCTCTGCTGCCCACTTGGAGGCACTTCCGCTTTCAGGGAGTTAAATTGGTCCCTTTGACAATCAGCAGCAACTTTTGCCTTTCTTTTGAAAAGACAACAAAAAGATTTCACGTTCAACTTGACTGGAACAATGAGACCTCACGCGCTGGTTTGCTTCTCACAGACACACACATGCACACACCCCTAAAATGAAGGGGGGGGGGAAATCAGAGAACTAAATGATATACACACCATTTTTAGGTGGCGAAAATATCCTATTAACATCGGAGGACTAGATATGTGCAGGGGAGAAAATGTACACGCTCTCTATAGGTAAAATAATACAGACAATAATATTTTATTTGTAAAATAATACAATAATAAAATAAAATAATTTGAGCCTCAGATGGACTGATGGTATATGAGAAAAGGAAAGGAAAAAAAGAGAAAAAAAACAGAATGCTCAAACTATTTTTTAAAAAAACTACAAATAAATCAGAAATATCACAGGACTATGAAACAGTGCACGTATTAGACAAAAACAAGTACAATAACTATGCTGCATAGAAATCTGGACATATAGACAGACTTAGAGGGAAAACATGAATGTAGTAAAGCTAAGAATATTACGCTAAAGATCTGCATTACGCTGTAATTATAAACTATAGTTTAGCATAGTCCTTATTGTAATTATATTACATTACATTACATTATATTATAATATTAATTATATTATATTATATTATATTACATTAATTATATTATATTATATTAATTATATTATTATATTATATTATATTATATTATATTATATTAATTATATTATATTATATTATATTATATTATATTATATTATATTTTAATTATATTATTATTATTATATATTGTATTATAATTATGTTATATTAATTCTGTCATCCTGTTGTCTGTACATGTGGATTTTAGATGCTCATGAACCCATTAAATGCATGCACAGCCATTAGCAAGTGGACAGACCAGGTCAAAGTAAGACACAGTCCCCGAATTATTTTAGGCCACACGAAATTTCATCCAGTCGCTGGAAAATAGAAATGGGCTAAAAATCTGAGCAGGAGGCCAAACAAGAGGCCAAGACGCCAGCGGGGCCAAACCTGCGGCGAGGTGTTTTGTTTTTTTTTTCTGTTAACGGGGGGGGGCAAAATGTCTTCACTCGCTCCGCTTCTCCTCTCAGTGCGGAAGCTGCACCTGCTTTTGGCTTCGGCTTGGGCTGCTTTAGTCCTCGGCCGGCCGATACCCCCCCCCCCGGTGCCTTTTTCCTTTGCAGAAGGGGTGCGTCTTTTTGCGCTCCCCTCCACAACCTCGTCTAATTGAGCTATCTTGCTGCAGCGACGGAGGGTTGCGTGGCTACCCCCGGCTCTTGGTTTCTTTCTGCGCCCGCCCGCCCGCCCCGGATTGGACCCCGAAGCCCCTTCCTTGGGTGGCTCAGAACAGAAACGGGATTAACTTTTTCTGACCTTAAGGGAAGGTGACATTTTCATCTCGCGGTTCTCAGCAACTGCCGCCGAGGCAGCCCACAAACCCGGAGCCGGGGGTGAGGGGAGGGTGGGGGGAGACCCGCCTGAATGGGAAAGAATGGGAGGGCAGCTTTAGCGAAACAAAAGGTGGCCATTGAGTTGCAAAGGAGAAGCTCGGACGGCGAGCGAGCGAGCCGACAAGGGAGCAGAAAAAAGAAAACCCAACGGGCCTTTGCGCCGATTCAAAAGCCCCAGAAGGAATAGGCGAGGAGACCCGCCACAACTCCTCAAAATGCCTTTTTTTAAAAAAAAAAAAGAAAAAGAAAAAAAAGAAAGAAATACGGTGAAATGGGCTCCCGCAGCCAGTGATTACCCTTCCTAAATACCCTAACGCTCGCCTTTCGTGTGGACTAGAAGCTTGGGATGAAACGGGGACTGGTTGTCCGCAAGACCTTAAATGTGTTCACCTTTCGGGTGTCAAGAGAGAGGTTGGACCGCCCGGATCTTCTCGGATTTGTAGTCCCTGCAATTCAGGGGTGGTGGAAAGCGAGCTGGGAGGGGGGGGGCGGATTAAGGGACTCCTGCTTTCCTTTGTCCCCAGGATTGAGAAGGGGGGGAAGACGGTCAGCACCCCGATCCATCCGACAGCTGGCAGCCGGAGGGCCCAGTGGGGCCCTTGGAAAGCGCTGCCTCCCAATTGGCTTCACGAGAGCAACAAGTTCCCTCTTCCCGGTAACTTTTCTCCTCCACCCGCCCCGTCTACCCTCCCAAAACGCGGCTCCTCTTGCGTCCGTTTGGCCTTGCTTTTCCCACCCTCCCTGCCCGCGGCCCGTCAGCCGGCCCCTTCCCTCACCCAGGAAAGCGAGCG
>NW_015389079.1:69008-72098 GCF_001527695.2 Protobothrops mucrosquamatus | reverse complement strand
AAATGGTAAGTGAACACCTGTCCAGCCTAGACGAGTTCAAATCACCAGGACCAGATGGATTACATCCCAAGGTTCTCAAGGAACTGGCAGATGTAATCTCAAAACCACTGAACTATATTTTTCAGAGATCCTGGAGCACTGGGGAACTACCAGAGGACTGGAAAAGAGCTGATGTAGTTCCCATCTTCAAAAAAGGGGGAAAAAAAGGACCCAGGAAATTACAGACCTATCAGCCTGACCTCGATACCTGGGAAGATTCTGGAAAAGATAATCAAACAATGAATCAGCGAACACCTACAGGCAAACAAAGTCATTACTAAAAATCAACACGAGTTTGTGAAAAACAGATCATGCCAGACAAATCTTATTGCATTCTTTGACTAAGTGACAAAATTAGTGGACCAGAGGAATGCTGTGGATATAATTTACTTGGACTTCAGTAAGGCATTTGACAAAGTAGACCACAACGGACTTCCGGTGAGCAGGCGACCTCGTCGGACGCAGCTGTTACTGCCTCCCGCCTGTCTTCGCGTAAAAGCCGTTTTGACAGTGAGCACTAGCTGTCAAACAGCTTGATACCTTTCCCCCGGGCATAAGGGGATCGGTGAGCTGCCCGGGGTAGGAGTTGAGTTCCCGAGTCGTCCGATCTGGACGATGTAGGTTAGAACTCCTCCGGAGCCCCGAGGAACCTCCGCGATCCAGGACGCCTTCGCCTTGGCGAAGCTAGAAGCCGCCGCCACCGCTGCAACTTAAATTTAACCGTGAGTGACTATACGCAGACAAACCGACCCTGGAAGTTTGTTTCTTCCTTTGGACTTTACTCTGACTTGAGCTATTTTGATCTTCCCTATACCTGGGTTGGATTGTGCGAAAGTGAACTTAAAATGGCGATGAATGATACTTTCTAGCGAGAAGAAGTGAAAGTGATTTCCGGTTTGGAACTTTTGTTACTTTCAACACTTTCACTATCTGCCTTGGACTAATTGTTTAAAAGACTCTCATATAGACTGAAATTTTAACAGTCAATATGACTTCGAGAAGATTGGTGCCAACGACTGCAAAACCAATTTCATCTCCGACTTCTCAGCCGCTTCAACCAATTCCTAAGCCGGTTTCACACCCTCCACCCCCGCCATCTTCCTCACCCCCGCCGCCCTCTGGTAAAGAATTACAGGACTTTATGTTTCAAATGACAGAGATGTTTCAAAAAATGGATGCTAAAATTGAAAACAAGATTGATCAATTAATACACCAGCAACAAGAACTAGTACAGAAACATGAGGGCTTTCGGGTGAATGTGACAACTGCTTTTCAAGGTTTGGCTGAATATGTGGACGGAGTGGCAGAGAGGGTGGAGGAAAATGAACAGAAGGCTGAAGCGAGTGAACAAAGATTGGATTCGATGGAGGAGAGTTTGGAAAATGTTAAGGGTGATGTTTTGATTGCACAATTCCGTGACATGGAGTATGCAATTCGTATTCGTGGATTAGCTGAGGATCCAAAAGAGAATTTAAGGGAAATAATTCCAGAAGCACTCATGGATGCCCTGGCTTGTGGGCATGAAATTCATGGAGAGATTGAACGTGTTTTCAGGGTAAATTCATGGGTTGCTCGTCAGAAACAATTGCCAAGAGACGTGGTTGTCTACTTTACAAGAAAATCAAGACGGAATGAAATAATGCAGCTTTTTTTTCAACAAAGATTCAAGATTTTAAATAAAGATATTATTCTTTTAAAAGAAATCCCAGCGAAAATGCTTAAAGCGCGACGAGATTATGCTTTCCTGGCGCAGGAGCTTAAGAACAGGCAAATAATTTTTAGATGGGATGTACCAGTGGGCATAATTGTAACAGTGGCTGGTAGGCGTTACAGAATCAACTCGATTAAAAAGGCAAAAGAATTCATGGCGTCTGTGTTACAAGCGGAGTGTCCAATTACACCTCAAAAGGCTGATACGGCTGAGCATTTGATTGTGGACCTCCCTTCTACTTCCGGCGCTAAGGATGTAAATGGGCGTTCAAAGGACAATGGAAAAGAACAAAGAGTGACCCGCGCAGCTCACAGACGTAAGGAGAAGGAACAACTGACAGCCCGCCAAACAGCTGAGAGTTCACCACCTGCCACTTCAGAGCCAGTAGGTGGCGCTCGACCTAAGGTTTTTGTTAAGTCTTATGCTTCAAGCATTGCCATAGGATTGAAATCTGCAAATGTTTAAGATTTCATCTTGGAATGTGGGGGGACTCAACACGCCCCATAAAAGACATAAGATTTTTCATTACTTAAGACATTTTAACAATGATATTATATGCTTACAAGAGACTCATATTGTGGCTAAAGACCAGAAATTATTGCTAAATTCTAAGCTTGGAGATTTGTTTGTTGCATCTGCCTTAAAGAAGAAAGCTGGGGTTGCTTTATATATAAAAAAACATCTTTCACCTATTTTAAAAGAAGCTGATAAAGAAGGAAGATTTTTACTTGTGGAAATAAATTTAAACGGAAGAAAGTGTCTAATAGTGGGGGTTTATGCTTCCAATCAACTGTCATCTCAAAAACTATTTTATAGACAACTACATCAGAAGATTGTGGCTTTGGATTATAATTCTTTGATTTTTATGGGGGACTGGAATGGAGTACCTGACACTTCAAAAGATAAAAAGACAACTTCTAGGGATGTGGCACTTTCCAGACTCCCAAAGTCTTTCTTTGCAATGATGGAAGATTTGGAGCTGGTGGATGTTTGGAGATCACAACATATGAATGAATGTGATTTTACCTTCTTCTCTCATAGACATGAGTCTTTCTCAAGGATTGATTTTGTTTTGACATCAAGTGATTTGCTTACCGACTGCAACAAAACAAAAATCTTTCCTAGAACTTTGTCAGATCATAGTATGGTATGGATAGAGATAGGTCAATATAAAAAAAGGAAATCCTGGAGAATAAATGAAAATTTGTTTAATCATGAGGAGAAGCTCAAAGTTTTGAAGGACTATATGGAGGAGTTTTTTCAACTTAACCTGCATAAGGGAACCCCTATGCATATTGTCTGGGATGCAAGTAAGGCCTATTTGAGGGGCCAGTTAATTT
>NW_015389079.1:65663-68572 GCF_001527695.2 Protobothrops mucrosquamatus | reverse complement strand
GAGAATAAATGAAAATTTGTTTAATCATGAGGAGAAGCTCAAAGTTTTGAAGGACTATATGGAGGAGTTTTTTCAACTTAACCTGCATAAGGGAACCCCTATGCATATTGTCTGGGATGCAAGTAAGGCCTATTTGAGGGGCCAGTTAATTTCTATGAATAATGCACACAAACGTAAGCAACTACAGAGTAGATTAAACCTGGAAAAAGAAATTGGGATTAAAGAAAAATTATTACTACAGCGACCAACAGACACTAACTTGAAGGCTTCTATTAAATTACTTAAGGATCAATTTAATATTTTAATTGCTGATCAGGTGGCCACCAATTTGAAGTATATCAAACATAATACATTTGCTAATGCAAATAAACCAGGAAGATGGTTGGCCTACCAATTACGCAAAAGACAGAAAGCTAGACTTATATCTAAAGTTGTGGTTAAGGGCCGCGAGGTATATCAACATGAACTGATTAAGAAAGCATTCACAGACTTCTACTCACACTTATATGCTGTTGGGTCTACAAAAATTGAAGATATTGATAAATACCTACAATCTTCACCTATATATAAACTTACACCAGAACAACAGAAGTTGATGAATGAAGAGATTACTGCAGATGAAATTTTAAATGCAATCAAACAACTGAAAACTGGCAAAGCTCCTGGTACGGATGGTTTGACAGCAATTTATTATAAGTCTTTGTCAGCTGAACTGATTCAACCCTTAAAAGTATTATTCAATATAATTATGTTGGGAGAACAAATACCACACTCGTGGACAGGAGCCTTTATATCTTTGATACCGAAGGATGAGAAAGATATTTTGGAACTTAAGGACTATAGACCTATTTCTTTGTTGAATGTGGATTACAAAATTTTTGCAAAAATTTTGGCTAATAGACTGATGCAGATATTGCAATATTATATACATGAAGATCAGACTGGTTTTATATCTGGAAGATACATGAAGAACAATATCAGACAAATTTTGGACTTATTGGAATATTTGGATAAGAATAATCAGATGCCATCGGCTTTTATCTTTTTAGATGCGGAGAAGGCCTTTGACAAATTGGACTGGCAGTTTTTAAATAAAATATTGGACTATATGAATTTTGGAAATCAATTTAAGACAGCCATAAAAGCGATATATCAAAAACAATCTGCTCAAATAATTATTAATGGAGACCTGACAGAATCTATAGATATACAAAAAGGCACCAGACAAGGTTGTCCACTTTCTCCATTACTATTTGTATTGTCTTTGGAAATCTTGCTGTCTAGAATTAGAGAATCACCAATGATTAAAGGCTTAAAGATTTTTACCAAAGAATATAAACTTAAAGCTTTTGCTGATGATTTAGTTTTTACATTAACCCAACCAATTAAATCATTGGAATTTTTGTTGCAAGAGCTACATCAGTATGGTAAAGTGGCTGGATTTAAAATTAATGTGAATAAGACTAAAATTCTTACAAAAAATATGATGGTAAGAGATAAAGATCAACTTATGCAGATGTCAGGATTTGAAGTGGTTAACAAAGTTAAATATTTGGGAATTTTTTTGTCATCATCCAACGCAAAACTTTACCAGAATAACTATGAAAGATTATGGAAATTGGTACAAAAGGATTTATCATTGTGGAAAAAACTACAGCTTTCGTTGCTGGGTCGTATAGCGGCCATTAAAATGACTATTTTGCCTAAGTTTCTTTTTTTATTTCAGATGATACCTATTTTAAAAAATGAACTTAACTTGAAAGAATGGCAAAGAGACTTGAATCGCTTTATTTGGGAAGGCAAGAAGGCGAGAGTCAAATTTAAGATTATTCAAGACACTAGAGAACGTGGAGGACTTAAAGTACCAAATTTGACACTTTATTATGATTCTTGTGCATTAACGTGGATGACTGATTGGATTAACTTGTCTAACAAAGGGATTCTGAATATCAAAGGCTGGGACTTGTATTTTGGGTGGCACGCTTACCTTTTTATGCAGAAAAAAACTGATAAAACTTTCAGAAATCATATAATAAGGTCTGCATTGTTAAGAGTTTGGCAAAAATATTTTCTTAAGTTTAATGTTAAGTTACCACTCTGGGTGACTCCGTCGCATATTTTTCAAGCTATAACCAGAGGAGTGGTGATGGAGGGACCTACCTATAAAGATTTGTTATACCAGAGTGGTGGTGGTAACTGGTGCCTAAAATCAATGGATGAGTTAAAGCAAAACAACCCAAATTTTTCTTGGCTTTTGTACGGACAAATTAAAGATAGATGGCGAATTGATAAAAAGACTTCTTTTGCTCTGGAAGATGGGATTTTTTTGAAGCAAGTAAGAGATGGTGCCAAAGCTCATATTAAGAGGATATATAATGTTTTATTAGAATTGGACTCAGAAACTGAATTAGTTAAAGATTGTATGATTAAGTGGGCTCAAAATATAGGAGAAACAATACCTATGGACACTTGGGAGTTGATCTGGGTGAGAAATGTGAAATTTACACAAGCACAAAATTTACGTGAAAATTTTTATAAGATGTTTTATAGATGGCACTTGGATCCTTTAACTATGTCTCGTATCTATTTGAATTATGAATCCAAGTGCTGGAGGTGTGGTCATCCAGATGCAACTTTTTTTCATATGTGGTGGACTTGTAAGGTCATTAAGGCCTTTTGGATACAACTATGGTGGAACTTACAGCAGATTTTTAAAAAAAGGATTATTTTTCTTCCACAGTTGTTTCTTTTAGGTATTGTGCAAGATTTAGATGCAAAAGAAATAAATTTGATGCTTTATTGTTTATCTGCTGCCAGATTGCTAATAGCCCAAAATTGGAAGAGCCCAATTCTGCCTACGATGGGAGACTGGAGATTGAAAGTTTCGTATCTTGCTGAAATGGCAAAGA
>NW_015389079.1:0-64994 GCF_001527695.2 Protobothrops mucrosquamatus | reverse complement strand
TCAAGATCACGTGAAGTATTAATACCACTTTACAATGCCTTGGTAAGGCCACACTTGGAATACTGCATCCAGTTTTGGTCACCACGATGTAAAAAAGATGTTGAGACTCTAGAAAGAGTACAGAGAAGAGCAACAAAGATGATTAGGGGACTGGAGGCTAAAACATATAAGGAACGGTTGCTGGAATTGGGTATGTCTAATTTAATGAAGAAAACGACGAGGGGGGACATGATAGCAGTGTTCCAATATCTCAGGGGCTGCCACAAAGAAGAGGGAGTCAAGCTATTTCCCAAAGCGCCTGAAGGCAGGACAAGGAGCAATGGGTGGAAACTAATCAAGGAGAGGAGCAACCTAGGACTAAGGAGAAACTTCCTGACAGTGAGAACAATTAACCAGTGGAACAACCTGCCTCCAGAAGTGGTGAATGCTCCAACACTGGAAGTTTTTAAGAAGAGACTGGACAGCCATTTGTCCGAAATTGTATAGGGTTTCCTGCCTGAGCAGGGGGTTGGACTAGATGACCTCCAAGGTCCCTTCCAACTTTACTATCATCATCATCATCATCATCATCATCATCATCATCATCATCATCATCATCATCATCATCATTATTATTATTATTATTACAATTTTACTACTGTTAACATTATAACCAAAGTCTAAACTATGACAACATTCATTTAGAAATTCAAAGGCAGTATTAATCAATAATAATAATAATAAAAACTTGATGCAAAATGCAAAATGAAGGAGAAAACCTGGGGACTTTGTTAAAAGTATGTTCAGACTCCTGGATCTACAGTAAAGATTTGATTTCTTAACAGTTTATAATTAATGGAACAAAATGTAAGTAGTATTTTTCTTTGGTATTTTATTAGTAATAATGACTTTTTCTAAGCATGAAAAAAATATATAGAATATATCATTGCCCCTATATATATATGTCAGTTGACAATCCAAAGGAAATGGAAATGCAGAGAACTGGGACTGTACTATTAAAATAGTACACTGTACTACTTTAATAGTTGCACTGTTTTATTCAAGATTTTAATATTACTTTAAGGGTATATTAATAAATGCTGGATGCGTTTAAAAGCCAATTTGTAATCAGGTTTTATTGGAAGTAACTATTGGCCTGCAAAAATATTGCAAGTACTTTACCTATAAATATTTCAACTCAAAATTTATAACAAATTTAAAATAATGCAGATGTGTGTATAAATGCTTGCTATAACTTAAATGTGATTCTAAGTAGAAGTGCCCAAATATGAATTAAAAATTTCTAACAGAAATTCTGATATTTATTTTTGTGATCCACCAGAGAGCGCTAAACAAACAAAATGATTAACTACAGAAAAATAATCTTATGAATTGAAAGGGTAATACTTGGAACTTCATTCTCACACACAAAAAACAATGTAATAGATCGGAATATTTTCTAAATAAGGAGCAGACGGTGAACGGGCTCCCTAAACAGAGTTCAAGTAATCTGTTAATGTTAAGTGCACAAAAGAGGAATAAAAGTTTGAATACTGAATCTATGATGGGGTTTGTGCTTGGAATGCTAAAGTTGCTGTGACTCTTTAGTTATGGCTTTATAACTTCTTATGAAAAACTCATACAAGCATTTATTTTTTTATTTTTAAATTTTTTATTGCTTTTAAGGCAATGACAAAAAAGGAAAACCGAAAACACATAGATAATGATGATAAAAATTCATATATAATCAAGGAAAAGAAAAATATATGTACATAGGAGAAGCTTTTGAAAAAGTGAAAAATACAACAAAGAAAAAAAGAAAAATGGTTTGTGTATCATTTTAGCAGTAAATAATTACAATTCTATATATAGTTATCTAAGGCAATTATTATTCAAGTACGTATATATTTACATTAATTTACATAACTATCATATTTTTAACCTACTGTATTTTTGTATAAAAGTATATTTCATTATACTTGTCCGTACAAAGTCTATGGGTATAGGCAATCCATTCATAAGTGGTAAGTAAAAGGGGCCATCTTTCCAATGCAGCATTATCAGACTTTTGGATATACTGAAAGCACAAAGAATCTATTGCAGTTGTGTGGTTGTCAGAGTCCAAGTAGTAAGTATATAGTTCCAAGATAATAGTATTGTCTGAAATTTTAACTTTTGTGACATGGTTACATTTATATAATCACTACCAAAACATAATAAGTGCAGGACATTGTAAAAATGTGTATTACATCTCCAACAAAATGCAGTTTTGACAGTCCTTCTCTATACAAATATAATGGAGTCCAATAAAGTCTAAATATTTCTTGTATAAATCATAATTTGACATATTGACACTCTTGTGAATTCATGCAAGATTCCAGTAAAAGAGGATATTTGTAGTTCAGGGTTGAAATGAAATGCAAGATTGCTTAATTAGTTTCAGTCTGTCTGCCAGTAGAAGTTTGACAGATAAAATGGATTTTGCAGTTTCTACAATCTAACTATCTATCTCTGAGGAGATATTCTTAAAATAGAAAGAATCCTTATTGAGTCCAGCAGACTACATTTTATATTTCTATTTTGGTTTATTTTTACAAGAAACAGTATTTGTCAACAATAACGTTTTCTTTACTAAAATCTGAGACAGTTCCATTATCATTCACGACAAAACTTTTTTTAAGTCTAACTAATATGAAAGAACAATTTGTTAGTTCTTGGTTATTATTAAATTGATTCGATTCTGATCCTTAACTTCAAATCACAATTATGCTACTCTTTGAATTAACTGCTGTCTATAATGCAGTATTTGGTTCAATAAGGTAAAATATGCATTTAGAGCACTTATTTTGAAATATACACTTACAAAAATAGATTTAAAATATATATTTTACCCTGAGATATGTCTTACATGTTTTATACAGATATATAAAATTTTAATACATATGTTTATTAGAAGATTATAACAGTAGAATTGTTTATTTATGTTTCTGCAAATATTTGTATACTGCCTAGTTGATAGGACTCAATGTGCTTTATCACAAAGAAAAATGCAAATATATAAAAACACACATAATCAGAATAAATCAAAATTCATTTTAGAAATGAATCTGCTCAAAAATTAAGTGATCAATAATTTAATTTATCATAGCAAAATATGATTGATTTCACATATAGCTTATTGAATCAGGCATAGTGTTCTGATTCAAGTAGTGGCTAAGCCTCTAAGTATAAATTGCCCAAAGTCAAAATCAAACAAATTACATAAGTGTTATCATTGGGGCCATGGTATAAGATGTGCATTAAAAAAATATGGATTGGCTGTGGGGGGGGGGGGAGGAAATCAATAGCTGTGTGATGAAGTCTCATGTATGTGGTCCTGCTCATCATTTTGGTGTTGTTGACCCCATGAACACCTCTGATCATCACAGTCTGCCCAATCTTGCTGAGGCTATTATTTTCTGGAGCCTCATAGTTCTGGTTTGATGAAATGAAGCAAGTTGTGGAACTGTGGAGTGCTTCACTTTAAAAACAGTCAAGGCAGCCTGTCTTAATAGCTACTCTGTTAACTCTGTTCAACTGTCAATTTGAAGAATGTGAACTGGTAGGCCAGGAACACGATTTTATTTCAAGATATAGCTTAGATAGAGTCCTTCACTGAAATGAAATACTCAGAAGATGTATTCATCTATTTTGTTCATAACCCTATTGTAAAACTCAAAGGGGAGAACTAGGAATACAAAACATACAAAACAAAGACTACATAATTGGTTTTTACTTCTCAACAGTCAGTATCTGGTTTTCATATTAATCTAGATGCTTGGTTTTATTTTTATTATGGCATTTATCTCCTGCTTTTTCTCTGAGAGCTGAAGAGGCATGAGTTTTCCCTCATTTTATTCCTGCAAAAACAGACCGGTGAAGTCAGGTCAGCTAAGAAAGAAAGTGACAGGCCAAAGTCACTCAATAAGTAGAACATCAAGGCAGACAAAGAGGTTGAATCTAGAAACTCCTTAAAGTAGATTCATTTCCAGACAATTTATCCAGGGAGATGGCAAGCTGCAGTGCCAAAAAACTTACATACCCAAGCAAATTTTATTAAATGGATTGATTGTGCAGCTGGGAGGAAAAAGTTATGCTATAAGTGTACAAAAAGAATACAGCACTGAGTAGCTTTCAGTTTAAAGTGAATCTAAAGACTGATCATTACCTCTGAGTTACATGGGAAGGAAATGACTGAAAACCGCAGAAATGAACAGCTTCCCTTACCCTTTGACTAATTCCTCCTCTGAACAAACAAGCATTTGTTATGCTGGAAGGTGTGGGGCTTTCCTTATTAAAAGTTAATATGCACTGACGCAGGCTGGGGTTGTGCTAATAAGAGAAATGAAGGGGATTTAAGAAATGGCAAATATTTTCCCTAAATAAAAAAAAATTAAATATCAAGACCTAATGATAGAAAAGATGCAACTTGTATACAAGCATGTTAGCAAGTCACTTTAATTTGTGATTCACACAATAATATTGGCCTACTCCTTTAAACCTATGTTATCCTGGAATGTATTCTAAGTTTTCTATAGTTACCAAGCTATTCAAGAGCTTACATACAGTAATTGATTGATGATGACTCTTAGCAACACATAAATTTTGTCCATCTATCTCTGAATTACTGAGTTTGTATCAGACTTGAGAAAGTTGTAGCTCTCCTCAGCTACAACTTCTAGTAAACCCAGCCCATGATGAGATAAAATGGGAATTGTAGCTATTTATAGGAGAGGATGCTTACTTATTTTTTAGTTTACAATGGCTGCTTGTGATTCTTCAGGTATTAGACAAGTGTAGTATTCATAACTTTATCTGGATGTCCTGGGAAACTTTATATTTAAAATTCAAGCTTTGCTATTGAGACAACTTCTTTGCCCCACAATCCCACCCCAATGTCATTTAGGGGTGACATTGACAATCCCACTCCAGAAAGACAATGTGCCTTTCCATCCAACCTTTTTAGTTAATAATGAATGCAATAATTATTTGGAGCATCTAGCTTCATACAATTGCTTGACAATTGATATTATTTGCTCTTCGGGTATCTTTCAGGGCAACATTGTTACTCTATTTATTATGCAATCTGCATTGCATTATTTGTATTTGGGTGGATGATGAATATAAGAAAAGCCTGCTTTGTAGCAAAGGATATAAATGTTAATTAGATATACATTGCATTTTCATTAGGCAATGTATTAAAAATCATATCTTACCAGTAAAACATGATTTTATTGAATTTTTTACAATAAGAGTTCTTTCGAAAGTGTATTATCGTCATTGTAGCTATTGGAAAAATATTAAAGCATATTTTGGATCTGCTATGTAGAGGAATGAATAACTTGTATCTGCAAGTTCATGTGGGTGATATAAACAGTTTACATCATTACCTGCATATCTTCTATATAAATAAAATGTAAATGTTCGTTTGTTCAAAATCTTAAATCTCCGAAAGTTCTTCACCGATTGCTTTGAAATTTTGAAACAATGTTGCATTCGAATACGCACGTATTTTTATATACCTATATTATATAGATGTCACACCTGTGACAGGTAAAACATGCTTTTTTTGAAAAACAGCGCCATCTGTTGGACATAAAAGCAACACACACTTTTACCAGACTGAGCCACAGCAATGCGTGGCTGGGTACAGCTAGTATTATATATAGAACAATAAAGTCTAACCCTGTGGTGGCGAACTTTTGGCACGCGTGCCACAGATGGCACGCAGAGCCCTCTCTGTGGGCATGCGCGCCGTCGCCCTAGTCCTAGGCCTTCAGCTGGGTTTTATAAAACCTTTTCGCTTTAGGCCTTCACTGTTGTGTGCAAAAAAAAAGGTTCAATCAATCAATTTCAACTTTTCATGGGAAAAAAAAGATCTCACAAAGTTGGAATTGATTGATTGAAATTTTTAGTCCCACCCAATCTGCCATTAGCCATGCCCACCCAATGGGCCACGCCCACCTGGCACCCGACTATACATAAGTGGGTTTTGGGTTGCAGTTTGGGTACTCAGTCTCTAAAAGGTTTGCCATCACTGGTCTAACCTGTTGGGGGGGGAAGAAGCCAGAATTGCATTGCAGTATTGAAGCCTGTGCACATAAAGTTTTAATACATATTTCTGCATGATGTCGTGTAAAATGAATATATGCTAATGAACAAGGGATGGGTTGAGTCCAAGAGTCACAGTCCAGGACTTTTCCACATTTTTTCATATATTTTAGATATCCACTTCCATTAGCTTATACCACCTTTTATAATTCCAACATAATAGATAAATAAATAAATAAAGTCAACTAAACTTTCTTTAATTAACAGGCAGCTTTTAATACGAATGGGAAGACACCTGATTTATTATATGCCACCAAATTAGTGGTGACTTAGGCATAATGTATCTCAGTGGTGAAAGGATCAGCACTATAAGTATATATCCACTGTGCTGCTGTCCTCTTTTTTTCTTGTAAAGACAGCTAGACTATTTCATTTACTGTTCTAGCTGCTAGAATATCAGATATGATTGATAAACGATGACATTGGGAGATAGTGAAATCCATTCTGTAAAATGAAAAATGCCATATAGGTGTATAAGAATGGAGATCAAACTTTTAAACATTTAGAAGCAATAGAATAACAAAATAATAATAATAATAATAATAATAATAATAATAATAATAATAATAATAAAGTTGGAAGGGACCTTGGTGGTCATCTAGTCCAACCCTCTGCTCACGCAGGAAACCCTATACCATTTCAGACAAATGGCTGTCCAGTCTCTTCTTAAAAACTTCCAGTGTTGGAGCATTCACCACTTCTGGAGGCAGGTTGTTCCACTGGTTAATTGTTCTAACTGTCAGGAAGTTTCTCCTTAGTTTTAGGTTGCTTCTCTCCTTGATTAGTTTCCATCCGTTGCTTCTTGTCCTGCCTTCAGGCGCCTTGGAAAATAGTTTGACTCCCTCTTCTTTGTGGCAGCCCCTGAGATATTGGAATACTTCTATCATGTCCCCCCTCGTTCTTCCCTTCATTAAACTAGACATACCCAATTCCAGCAGCCTTTCCTTATATGCTTTGGCCCCCAGTCCCCTGATCATCTTTGTTGCTCTTCTCTGTACTCTTTCTAGAGTCTCAACATCTTTTTACATCGTGGTGACCAAAACTGGATGCAGTATTCCAAATGTGGCCTTACTAAGGCATTGTAAAGTGGTATTAATACTTCACGTGATCTTGATTCTATCCCTTTGTTAATGCAGCCCAGCACTGTGTTGGCCTTTTTGGCAGCTGCAGCATACTGCTGGCTCATATTTAAGTGATTGTCCACTAGGACTCCGAGGTCCCTCTCACAGTTACTACTATTGAGCAAGGTACCCCCTATACTATACCTGTATATTTGGTTTTTCTTGCCTAAATGTAGAACCTTACTTTTTTCACCATTGAATTTCATTTTGTTAGATAGCGCCCAGTGTTCCAGTTTATTCAGATGCTCCTGTATCCTAAGCCTGTCTTCTGGAGTGTTGGCTATTCCTGCCAGCTTGGTGTCATCTGCAAATTTGATGATTTCCCCATCTATATATTATACTTAGTATATATAGTATGATATATAGTACTCCAAATACCTGTAAATGCTTGTAAATAAGTGACTCCTGTGCTATTTAAATGTGACAATCTATTAATTTTACTAAGGAAGCAGAATTATTTCTTTTTCGCCTTCTCTCTTGCTTTAGCTATGATTCTTGTTTCTTGTCAGTCTTTAGCACTTAAGAGCTCTAATAATTGTATGAGCAATAGCCAAGATATCACACAAGTCCTGTTCCCATTAAAAAGGGAAAATGTGAGAAAACATCACAATGATCAATAATTAATTAATTTTTATTTGACTTCTCAAGTCAAATTGGAAAAGTACCCTAAGCATTTCTGCATGAAATATTTTAATTTCACAAGCAAGAATGGAAAGAGAAGCACTGGAAAAGTTTTTATCCCTCTACTTAGTTATAGTGCCGATCAGGTTTGCTTGTTCAGTAATTAATAATATTATTATTAATAGCTTGTTCAGAAATAGCTTGTTCAGTAATTAATAATATTATTTTGACATTAAGTTACGATTACTGGACAAAGGATTGATTCAAATCCACTAGGGCAGGGGTGTCAAACTCTCAACGTCACGTGATGTGCCGCAACGTATTGCGACTTTTTTTCCATTGCCGGCAATGGGGTGGCCGCAGTTTTGCCATGATACACCCGGCCTGTGGGCCGGCAGTTTGACACCCCTGCTCAAGGATCAACAGAACACACTGTGGGCTTGCAGAATGATTTAGTTTTCATCATGTTATTTCAAATTGGTATCACAGTTATACTGCTATGCAGGTGAGCCACTAAAAAGCCTGGAGGTTTTTTTCTGGCAAAATAATACTTCCACATATCTGCATTTAAGTTAACCAATTACTTGTGACCCAAATATCACTTGCTGCCTGTTAAATTTTGCACTATGGAGAGATTCCTGTAAATGTTGTCATTTTCTTTTTGCTCTAGTATGTGGCTAAGAGAGTTAGTGAAGTGACATCATCCGTTCCAGCTCCTGTCTTATTTTGATTGATGATTAGTGGGCTAAATGGGAGTAATCAGAGTGCCACCCTCCCACACAACGTATATGTACATATCAATATGTACATATCCCCATTCTGGTTCCATTTAGAGGTGGCAAATGACAGTTTCAGAATTCCCAGCCAACACATTTAGAAAAACTGCTTGGGCAGGTTGACATATGTATAGTATAATTAATTTTTATTCCATGTTTTAAAAATCCCCAAATCTTCACATTACTAATATTAGTCTTAGAGGTCAAACTGCATCAGTAATTAAGAACATTGCAATATTATTGCATGCAAAAAAGCAATTTTATTCATTGATTTAAAGCAAGTTGATCACATCCTCTGGCTAAAAAACCTCTCACAGTAGTAGTCCAATACAATCATGAATAAATAAGTCAGCATAATACTGTCCTCCTAGGGTACTCCTAGGGCACCCTTGCACTCTTGTAAACAAAAGTTTTTTTTCCTTCAATAGTGTAGTGTACTATATGCACTAAATCATCTCCACTAAAAAGCACTAAATGATCTTATGATTTTCTCAGTGATGTTTACAGAGTGTGTTCCATAGTGATCCTAGGGAATCTTCATAAGTACTCTAGATAATGGCTGGGAATTATCATCTCTGGCACATTGCATCCCACTCCTGCACACTGGTTACCAGTAGTTAGCAATATCATACTGCCCCATGTTAGAAGACAACAAGCTCTCTTTTGGCTATGGCGAAGGATGCTGAACACCAAGGGCCTCCCTATTCACCAAGACAATGCACAGCCCATCACAAGATTGAAATTCTGTAGGCCAGCATGGAAAACACTTAACATCTCCCCAGTTTAACACCAAGAATGCCTGGAGAGAGGAATAGCAATAGCAATTGCACTTAGACTTATATACCTCTTCATAGTGCTTTACAGCATTCTCTAAGTGGTTTACAGTATCAGCATATTGCACCCAACAATCTGGGTCCTCATTTACCAACTCAGAAGGATGGAAGGCTCAGTCAACCTTGAGCCAATCAGGATCGAACTCCTGGCAGTAGGCAGAGTCAGCCTGCAATATTACATTGTAAGCACTGTGCCATCACAGCTCAAGGTTAGTCCAAGGTACCTTCTTGTGGCCTGACTATTAGTGATCCCTCTACCAAACCATCTGGTTTTGATCTGCCTAGTCTGTCTGGTTGAAATTGAACAGAATTATGTGTGATACTGGAAAAAGTGCTTCTGCCCTGTATCAGTGGGAATGGAAAGATCCCCCTTGTTGTGATTATAGTGCTGATATGCAAACTATTAAACATATTGTGCAAGCTTGCTCACAACATGCATTGTCTGATTCCCTAGAACAGAGGTCCTCAATCTTTTTGGTTTGGTGGCCTGAAAGGGAGGCAGGCACTGTTATGTGCACATGCGCATGCACAAATGGGCCATGCATGAGTGCATGCGGACATGCAAATGGGGCCATGTGATTGCAAGTGCCACAAATGGGATGACACTAGTGCTGGTGGGATGTTTGGGGCGGTACTAGTGCTGGTGGGACGCTTGACACAGCACGGTGCTAGCGCTGGCAGGACCTTGGGGCAGGCGATGCTAGCGCCAGCGGGATGCTCGGGGTGGCACTAGTTCCAGTGGGACATTCGGGGCTGGCTGGTGCTTGTGCCAGATGGATGCTTGGGGCGGTGCTACTGCTGAGGGATGCTCGCAGTGGTGCTAGTGCAAGTGTGGGAGGTGAGTGCATGCATACATGTGTGTGCACTGGCGATCTCTTCACACAAATTGGTGGCCAAGAGGCACACAGGTTGGGGACCCCTGCCCTAGAAGATCTACACAAAGCAACACCAGAGGAAATCATAAAGATAGGTGAATTGGACATGCAGTTATGAGGCCACAGCCATACCGCTGTAAAAGTTTTGTATATAATTACATTGATTGTGTGTATATGTTATTTCTCTTCTGTCATGTTCTCATCATACACTAAATAATACACTACATAATGGGTGGTTTTCCTAAAAAACATCCAGATTAAGAATAATTCAAATGTCCATTCCCCAGTATAATAAAAACAGGCCAGAACATTATTTAGAAAGTACTAATTTTCTTCCAATATGTATGTCTGTGTATGGGCATCTATGTAAGACTGAATGCATGTGCAATTATTTTAGAATCTTTGGTGAAATAATTTGCATTGATTAATTGGATGATTGAAATTATATCCATATCTCACAACAGTGACTTTGGATAACATGCAAAGCAAATGCAAATAGAAACCCAACAATTAAAAATAATGCATAGCAATTTGGGCAAATAACACATTCCAATAATAAAAATACATAACCAACAGGGTTAGCCTAAGCTCCTGGACAAAATACCTGGTAAATCATCCAAGTTTTCAAAGTTCTATGAAAGGGTTTGAAGGTCAGGGCTTTTCCAGGAGGCCTATCTATTTACTGAAACTTATAAAGGGAACATTGGAGTGTTATCGCTTTCCCTGAAATAAAATGGCTTCTTACTATATGCCCATTGGCATTATTTTACTTATAGTACAAGGATTCCCTCATAATCATTTATCTGATCCAATTATATTTAATTTATTCTAATTTACCTTCCTATTGATACAAAAAGTAAGGTTTTTACACCTTTAGTTTTTTCACACTAATAAGTGCAATAATAATAATAATAATAATAATAATAATAATAATAATAATAATAATAATAATAATAATAATAATAATAATAATAATAAAGTTGGAGGTCATCTGGTCCAACCCCCTGCGCAGGCAGGAAACCCTATACCATTTCAGACAAATGGCCGTCCAGTCTTTTCTTAAAAACTTCCAGTGTTGGAGCATTCACCACTTCTGGAGGCAGGTTGTTCCACTGGTTAATTGTTCTAACTGTTCTCTCCTTGATTAGTTTCCATCCGTTGCTTCTTGTCCTGCCTTCAGGCGCCTTGGAAAATAGCTTCACTCCCTCTTCTTTGTGGCAGCCCCTGAGATATTGGAACACTGCTATCATGTCCCCCCTCGTCCTTCTCTTCATTAAACTAGACATACCCAGTTCCAGCAGCTGTTCCTTATATGCTTTAGCCTCCAGTCCCCTAATCATCTTTGTTGCTCTTCTCTGTACTCTTTCTAGAGTCTCAACATCTTTTTTACATCGCGGTGATGAAAACTGGATGCAGTATTCCAAGTGTGGCCTTACCAAGGCATTATAAAGTGGTATTAATACTTCATGTGATCTTGATTCTATCCCTCTGTTAATGCAGCCTAGCACTGTGTTGGCCTTTTTGGCAGCTGCAGCACACATTTGATTGTTGAATAATTCACTATTACTAAAATTATGACTGATAATGTTGGGGCTCTATTTTATAACATCTTACAGAGGTCTACCATTCACTGAAGAAAAGGAAGAGGCTTTATCCCACTAATAACTGCTTCTGGTGGATTTATTAGGAAAGCCATTTGATTTTAAAAAGTGTTGGTGAATGTAAATAAGGTCTTTCCTAGCAGCCCTAATATAAATCAAAGCCATGGTTATTAACAAGCACTGTAAAGTCATATTTTTGTAAAATTAAAAAAGAAAAAGAAACCAATCTCAAGGAACAGGCTGGTATCTACTATAATATATAAAAATAAATGTTACTTCATGATTCTTGTGGAAACAAAAATAATTCATGTGAATGAGCTATGTGAATGAAAGAAAAAATTCAGCATTTAGGGAAATCGCTAATCTTTTAAAACAAAGCATCATGTACCTTTCTTGAAATGATTAAATAACTTACCGGTACTCAATTTTACTGTAAACGCTATACACTACTTTAAGGCTGTATTCGGGTGGACTCCTCTTCTTGATTAACTCATTTTCCACCACAAAGGACATTTATTTCGCCCACGAAGGTCCCTTCAGATGAGGGGGAAGAAATATTTTGGTTTTTTTCCACGATCTATTACCTTGAAGAATGTGAGGGAATCCTTTCTGTGCTCTTTCACTTTGAATACTTTCTATTTAAGCTACGTAGGTTGTGATTCTGTGTGATATGATTAAGCAGCTTTTTTTCTGTGAATATTTTAAAACTGGATTTCCCTGAACATGACCTTTTGAGAGATTTGTAATAAGGGCTACAATTATCTAAGGAGCACAAACTCTGCATTTAGATAATGGTGAGTACTGCAGCAGTTCTTTATTTCTTTTATTTGATGAATTAGCCAAAACCTTTATTTAGATGCAAAGATGGTTTACTTTTATTAATTTTGTAGTGCAATTTCACCCAAAATAATGTAGCTTCAAAAGTACAAGCGGTTATGAAAAAATGTCCTGAAACTGATTGTATTAAGGAAATCTGTTTTCAGAAACTGTGTATGTTATACAGAATTGTAGACAGATATTATACAAATGTACACTAAAATACATACAGATTATATTGTGATCTTTAAAAAATCAATTCAATAAATCTAATAAGTCGAACAAATCAAATACGACTTACTAACAAACTTGGGTAATTGAGAAAAGTTAACTATTAGGTTTTTGCTTATTTCTTAAGCTAAGGAGTCCAAAATATAGCATTCCAAGCATATGGCTCTCCAGTATCTGCCTTATCCAATGACATTGCAATCCTAGAGAAGAAAATATCTTTGTCTGAATGAAAAGTTGGGGTATAAATGACACCAAGTACAACACAAAATGAAATGCATTCAACCTTTTGGGAACTAATCAATTTAATTATACAGAATTTCAAATTTTAATTTCATTTTGTTTAGCATCGTAAGCATTGTAAACTATGTGTGGTAGTGGATACATTTCTAAATTTAAGGCTATAACATAAATCTACATTTGAAGATGCAGTCAGTGTGCTGCAATCAAAAAGAGCTTGCTTAGAGTGAGGAAGATAACCAAGATAACTGCTTTTTGTTTATAATTGTCAGAAGCATAAGTTAGCTCAATCCACTTTGTGGATTTTACAGTTGTGAATATTAAGTATTAGCTTAAATTTGGTCTTTTTTAATGGAACTTGTTTGCTTTTTCTACACAGTTATCATTACAAATATATATTTAGATATACTACTATTAATAGTAGTATTTTAATGTAACATTATAGGACTGATCAGACTGAAATTTATGAAATAGTGCTAAAGCAAAATTATAAGCATAAATCTTATAATTATCTAAAGTCTGCTGCACAGCTTGTTAACACTAATTATTATAATTATATAATTCTAAATTATGATGCAAGAGTTTATTCATGTAGGAAAAAGTTTTACTCCCTTTTGTATTTTCAAAATGTTGTGAAGATAAAAATGTCACCTGATTTGCTTTAACTTCCTAAGAGACTTTTCTTGAGGGGAAGTAATGATATGTCCTTTCCATATATGCTTTGAAACATTTGTTTGCTATAGATGATAAATATGAAGCAAGAGACTGTTATTCAGAAATTAGATGAATATGCAAAATTAGTCTCCCAAGATGTGAGTATGGCTCAGAGGCATGAAAATATTTTAGGCCAAAATATAGATTTTCAAACCAATTATTGGCTTCTTAATATTTCTTTCAGGGTTCGTGGCATTTAAAATATTTTGGAAAACTACCAATTATAGAAATCCTACATTTAAGTACAGTTGGGATTCAATAAGGGCCAGTCTTGCTTTATGCCATAGATTCATGATGTAGATAGAGCTACAGAAGATTCACTAAGCAGCTCTAGTTAACTCCATTTCTTAAGGACCTAGATCAGGCTTATTCGCGATCATTACTATAGTTATTTATAAAAGGACTATTACTTTAGTGAATTCCAATGACTTTTTATCAACATGGCTGCTTCCCTTGTGGTGTTTAGAATTTTTTTAAAGACTTGACTGGTTAAAAAGACTTTAAGAGGAAAAAAATGACCTTTGATCCATAGCAGCAGAATTTATTTTTAATTTGAGTTTATTTATTTATTAAACAAATTTATATAGCCACACAATTTACACATAGGTAACTCCGGACGGCTTACAACATTTCAAAAAATTAAATTATGTTGTTCATAACATATGTGATATACATATGTAATTCATAACATTATTTTATGATTTTATGTATTTGTTTGTTTGAATATTTTGCTTTTTCAACCCAAGTTAGACAGGACAAATTGCTTATTGTTCAGGGTGTGATCGGAGCAAAATACATATGCTCGGCAAAATACATAAACATCACTGGCTGGAAAATATTGTGTTATACCTATCTCAGGGATGAATGTATGACAATGGCAGCATGTATATTTATTAAATTATTATATATTTTGTGTAATGTAAATATTATTTCATTAAACATATTTTATTGCAAATTATACTTATTAAAAATACTTGCTAATTACATGGCTCAGTTTTTTTTTTCAGTTTGATTTTTGGGAGAAAATAAACAAAAAAAATCCCCCCGTATTTTTCTAAAGTTGGTGTCAACTTCATGTCTCTTCTTCTCTTCTAGGAAGACAAAAGGCAGGTTAAAACCAGAGGTGAAAGCTTGAAGAAGAAATGTGTTGATATGCATATCAGCCAGTCCTCTGATTCTGAAAGGTATTACATTCTGTTAAATGTTGCCCATTGATTACCTACAATCTGTCTAGCTACAGTAATTGTGAATGAAATGGATGAAATACAAACACTGGAAAGACAAATCATTCATGCTGGTTATCTAATATATAATCCATTCCAATCCAAGCTTTCTTGGAAGTAATTCTCAATGAATTCACTGGAACCTACCTCTGGATCAGGCTCCAGTTAGGTCAGGGATATTGTCTGAGGCTGAGCAGACAAACACTCATAGTCTCCAGGACCTCATATTCTCTTTGTTTTGCATCTCATAGTATTAATCTGCCTTTAGCTAGTGCTGTAAACACAGAACATGCATTGCTGTACAGGCCTAGTACTACACAGCAAAAGTTTTACTTGGAGGCCCAGCAAAATATAGAAAATACTGTGAGTTATCAGGCTATTTGGGTTTATAATGATCTTGCTGGATCAAGTTACTGAAGGTTGAGTACAATCATACAGGGCAGACTGAACACTAAGCTTCAGCCTCAGTTACTGATCTCCATCTGTCATAATGTGTAGGCAGTTTCACAGTCACTCTGATTTGATTCACATAATATCAATAGATAGATGTGGATATAACTATTGTCATGGTTCTGATAGATGAGGCCGAATAAAACAGAACTCTGAGGTTTGAGGTTTCCTCTGAGAACATGTTTATTGGATGCAAAGTATCGGCACAGTCAAAAGTGAAACCAAGACTAAAATCCCCTCCCAAAAGCAACAGTAATACAAAGTTACCTCGCTGGCTATGCAATCAACTACGTTCCTCAATAACACACCTAGATGGCCTTTCTAATACTAAAAATATCCTCCCCAGCTGAGGAAAACAGAAATGACCTTGGTTCCCATGGAATAGGAAAATGTTTAGTCTAATAGAAAGTGTCCCATTCCCCCCCATCTTGTGGCAACCGGAAACAAGGAAAATGGCTTTGGCCAAGTCTTGCAAGGTTGACAACTATATTTTCATCTATACAACCTGTCTTTGAACATAACATGGTAATTGATATCAAAAGGTGCTTAGAGATTGCACTTCTTACACAGGTAGACCTTGCTTTACGACTGCTCTATATTGCAATTGTTCGAAGTTACGCTAGTGTTAAAAAACTGATTTTATTGTGAATGAAGGCAAACATATGTGTTCTAGATCCAGGATAATATTGCAGGATCCATGCTGAGTTGGTTACTGGGACTAGAGGTTTATTCTTCTAAGCTTTTAGACTCATGCTGGAGCCCATCCTCAGGGAACTTCTCTCTCTCCAGAATGTGTGCACTGGACATTATTATGTGTAATATTTATATGGTGCCTGATTGTAGGTGGGTTTTAAATGCTAATTGGGGTGTTGATGGCCAGCTATTAGGTCGTTCCTTGTGCCTCTGTACCCTTAGCTTCTAAGCTAGTGGTAAATCAGCACTCCTGTTGATTGAGAAGGACCTATGTTCCAGGGTTCAATCATTTCTCTGGCTATATTTGTCCCTGCTTGACCAATAATCTTAGTAATTTTGAAATTGAATGTATGTCCTTGTTCATTGCAATGTGAGGCTGCCAATAAGTTTGGGTCTCCTCATCTAACCACTCACTCTGTGGTTAGCTTCCTCCCTTTCTGTCCTACAATCACAAGGACAATCCATGCAGGGATTCTGGTAAATTACATTAGAAGTTTCTCCTACTTCTAAACAATCTTTGTAGTGCATGATTTGTCCTCATATGGTAGCTTCTGGGCAGAGGGTGATGCCCACTTGCAGATCTTGGAAGTTGCATTCTACTTTTCCAAAATGTTTTTATTAATGACAGGGTATATAGTTGGTCTTGTGCCTTCTTTCTTCCTTTCTCCCCTGCATGTTGTGCAAGCATCTTGTGATAAATGCTTGTGAATACCCATTCTGCCTTAATTGTTCATGTAGGAACCTGCTCTCCAGTTGTTTGCTTGCTGAATACTACAGTGGGTTCTCACCCTGTCATATAGTGTTTTGATGCAACTGTCGCCATATAACCTTCTCAAACAGGTGGCTTCAGTGAAAATGTTTGTAACTATATAGTAGCTATAAAATGCTCATTTTGTCTTCTAAAAAGGTAGTGTTTGAGAAGCCTTAAAATAAAACAAAGTTACAATATTAAAATTACAGAAAGTTTTTTTTAAAAAAAAGCTACAAAACTGGCAATGGTTTGGTAAAAGAAATTTTTTTTCTGAATATATCCCAACTCTTAATAACATTAGCTATTTCTTGAGTAGAAAAAAAGATGAGGTAGCAGCTGCTATATAATGAATTTGGTGACTGAAAGAAAAGTAAAAAAATATTCTTTATTAGTTGCCGTATATTTACAACCTATTTGAGATGGAATACTTGTGCTAAAATGTCATTTCTGATTGCTGAGTAGATTGTTCAAAACTTTTTCAAGACATTTGGGGACACCAAATGTTGCCTTGATATTAAGCATTTACCCTTTTATTATAATTGAGCAGATACAGATGCAGATTTTGTTCTGCATTTTCCCCCCAAACCAGATATTTCCATGCTAAGTATTACTTCCTATTTTTGTTTTGGCTTTGTTATTTCTATGGTTCAAAAAAAAATAAGTAGAAACTTTTAGGAAACAATTGGTTCTATCCACATTTTAAAATGTTTAGTTTTCCAGATGTGCCATTTTACAGACAAATAGCTGCCAGCTATTAGCTGTCCTTTAAAGCACCATTCCTTTTTCATATGGGAAACAGAAGCACCAGGACATTTATGGGGTGACAAGCAGATGTTTTGATTGACTTAGAATGGAATGAAAGTGGTGTTTTTCTTTCCTACCTAATTTACAAGCCTATATGTTACTTAAATCTATATTTATCTACATTATGCCATAGTACCCTTTTCTTAAAGAAGAAAGAATGATTATTTTCATAGCAACCTATGCACATTTTTGAATACAGCCTCAGAAAAAGCTCCATCTAATTAGTGACTGCATCCATGCAGTTTTCTTAGAAACATTTTGTTTGCTGTTGCTGTCTTCAGTGCATATTTGCCAGCATTTCATTTTAGCGAATAGTCATAGGAATTCCAGAATATTTCCCATTAAAACACTAAATAGGGCTGACCCTTACCTTCTCAGATCAGCCAGGTGCTATACTAGCTGACGCAAACAAGAGTTAGACAATGCAAATTGTTTTCTTGTGGTGTAGTTTTCAATTTATTTTCCATGTCTGAATACATGTTCAGATGCCTTTGGAACCTGGTGCTATCAATAAATATTAAGAACTTGTTAACTGGAAATTATGGGAGCTGTCAATCAAATATATGTGTAGGTTATCACATTGGATAAAGCTGGACTATAGTAACAGAAAGACAATAATGCTGTACTTTTTTTCCCAAATGCCCTTTGATAAAAAAAATAATAATCCCACCCTCAAATTCATTGTACAATATTATGCAAAGAGCTCACATGTATGTTAGACATGCCAGTTGATGTACAGAGAGTCCTCAGCTTACGATCACAATTTACTCCAAAATTTGTGTTTTAAGTGAGATAATTGTTAAGTGAGTTTTGCCCCATTTTATGACTTTTCTTGCCACTGTTGTTAAGTAAATCACTCCAGTTGTTAAGTTACTAACATGGCTGTTAAATGAATCTGGCTTTCCCATTGACTTTGCTTGCCAGAAGATAGCAAAAGGAGACCACATGACCCTGGGACACTGCAACCGTCATAAATATGAGTCAGGTCCCAAGTGTCAGAATTTTAATCACATGACCATGGGGGATGCTGCAATGGTCATAAGTATGAAAAACTGTCGAGTCACTTTTTCCATGCTGTATTAACTTTGAATGATCACTAAACAAACTGTTGTAAATTGAGGATTGCTTGTATTTTATTTCACAGTCCAGATTTTAATGAATAGAAAAAAAACACTGATGTGGTTTAAAGAGACAAGGAACATATAGGTGAAACATGAATTCGATTGCATATCAGTTAAATGTCTACTGAAGACAAAGAAGCTTTATCAAATAAGTAATTGCCAGGCCTACAGTAGGGATATGTAGAGCATATTTGGGTTTCACTTCTGGACTATTATTCTAAAATTGCCAACTTTTTTTATCAGTGGGATGTATCTGTGCTATTATCCACAGTTGAAACTCTTTTGTGGTGATAAAGAGGTGCTGGGAAATTTTAAATGATGAATTTCTTCCCAAATTCTGAATTGTGGCTGAAAGGAAAAAGAACCTTCCAACATAAAAATTGGCAATAGGGTAAAATGATTTGAAAACCTGAAGAGAAATAAAATATGAACCATGGGTGGAGTAAAAATGATTGCACAGCAGCTCCAGAGGATCCTGGATGAAAGAGATTATTTGCATCTCTTTCAGTCAAGTTACAGGTCTGGATTTGCAAATTCCAGCCTTAGAAGCTTGCAGTGAGAAAGTCAATAGGGAATCTGGCAGGAGTGGGTAAATCTCTCTTACTTGCACCCTCTCTGCCAGACTCTTTCTATGTATCATGCTGGCCATTTGTGAAGTCACTGCATCCTGCCCCAGGGAAAGAAGGAAGGAAGGAGGAAGGAAGGAAGGAAGGAAGGAAGGAAGGAAGGAAGGAAGGAAGGAAGGAAGGAAGGAAGGAGAGAGTGGGAGAGAAGGAACAGAAGGAGGAAGGAAGAGAGGAGGAGAGAGGAGGGAGGGAGAGGGGAAGGTAGGAAGGAACAGGGATCATTTCTAAGTTTCTTTATCTGTCCATTAATCACCTGTGGCCTTCCCCACTTTTAGCTGCTTTTTCTGTAAGCAGCATATCTTCCCCTCATCCTTTAAGGTTATTCCCATATACCAATACACTATATGAGCTCAGCAGCAATTTGAATCTGATAATTACGTATCTGAATGCTTTATAACATTGGTTCTGATTTTGAACCATTTCATTCTGGATAAGTTTATAAATATTTAATTTTATTGTCAACAATATACTGAAAAGTAGCTTGTTTCTCTAGTAGTTTGAACTAATGTTGGAGAACTGACATTTCAAACATAGCATGTATCATGTTCCAGATGATGCTTTGGGCACTTTTACTGCAAAGATATTTTAACTGTCTTTTAGCTAGATATTTTAGCTGCCTTGGTGCTTGTCTTTGGCTTCCATTTAGGCTCGCACTTAGACATACCAACACACAATCAAATAGAGGATTGTATTCAAATATCTAGCATATAAATTACGGACAATTATTTTTTAATAAAGTTATACTGAAGGGCATAGAGCTTATTAAAAACATGCAGAGATTAGAGCTACTAAAGCAACAGAATTGGGGGCTTTTTTTTTTGCTGGGGGTGGCAATTGAAGGAATATCAAAAAGTTTTTATTATTGCTTATTTTTCCCAAAGCATAAAACAATTTAGTTTTGTCTCTACACAACCATGTTATAATCCCAATATAGTATCACATTATTGGCCTGTAACTGCTCCATAGCAAGAAAGCAAGTGAAACTAAATGCATTTGAAACAAGCTTCATCTCATGAGATTTTATTTGTCACAAAGCTATCAAAACAGTACAAATGTCTTCTGGTGGGAATATAGTATCCCAAAGAATAGTTTGCTCACAGTTTTTTATGGGATTCTCCTTCAGACGTATTGAAACAAGACCCCCCCAGTTTAAAAAAAAAACCAAAAACCTATTGTATCCTAAATTTGAATAATCCACACTCTGTGCATATCATCTTTTTTCTTCTTTTGACATTCAGTTGTGTCTTCCAGCCTTGTTAATAAATTTCATCAAGCCATTTAATTTAAGATATGAGATGGAAAATTCACCAAAATGTAACGGTAAATTTGAAATAGATATAGTACAGACTAAACAAACAAACAAACAAACAAATCAGGAAGCCCCTTTAAAGTAGAAATGTGCATCACATGGCCTACTCAAGTTTCCTTCATAGCTTTTCAAGGTAATTATCTTTGCTTAAAAGTCATTGTTTTCCTCCCAAGTACCAAAATAATTATTCCACGATTCTTTATTGTTTAACATACTAGAACATCTATGGCCCACAGAATATAACAACAACAACAACGACAACAACAACAACAACAACAACAACAACAACAACAATAATAATAATAATAATAATAATAATAATAATAATAATAATAATAATAATAATAATAATAATAATAATAATAATATAAAAAAAAAAGTTGGAAGGGACCTTGGAGGTCATCTAGTCCAACCCCCTGCTCAGGCAGGAAACCCTATACCATTTCAGACAAATGGTTGTCCAGTCTCTTCTTAAAAATTTCCAGTGTTGGAGCATTCACAGCTTCTGGAGGCAGGTTGTTCCACTTGTTAATTGTTCTAACTGTCAGGACATTTCTCCTTAGTTCTAGGTTGCTTCTCTCTTTGGTTAGTTTCCATCCATTGCTTCTTGTTCTGCCTTCAGGTGCTTTGGAGAATAGCTTGATTCCCTCTTCTTTGTGGCAGCCCCTGAGATATTGGAACACTGCTATCATTTCCCCCCTTATCCTTCTCTTCATTAGACTAGACATACTCAATTCCAGCAACCGTTCCTTATATGTTTTAGCCTCCAGTCCCCTGATCATCTTTGTTGCTCTTCTCTGTACTCTTTCTAGAGTCTCAACATCTTTTTTATGTTGTGGTGACCAACATTGTATGCAGTATTCCAAGTATGGCCTTACCAGGGCATTGTAAAGTGGTATTAACACTTCAAGTGTTCTTGATTCTATCCCTCTGTTAATGAAGCCTAGCACTGTGTTGGCCTTTTTGGCAGCTGCAGCACACTGGTGGCTCATATTTAAGCGATTATCCACTAGGACTCCAAGATCTCTCTCACAGTTGCTACTATTGAGCAAGGTACCACCTATACTATATCTGTGCATTTGGTTTTTCTGTCTGTAGTTTCCTGGATCCATTTTTTATCCTTTTTTGAAGATGGGAACTACGTCAGCCCTTTTCCAGTCCTCTGGTAGTTCCCCAGTGCTCCAGGATCTTTGAAAGATATAGTTCAGTGGTTCTGAGATCACATCTGCCAGTTCCTTCAGAACCTTGGGAACATATACATCCTTTTTCTAGTACTTATTTGTCAGATGCCAAAGCAGCTCAGATTATGCTGTCAATATTGAAGGCAAAGAGATTGTTTTGATTGATAGTGATTTTTCTTTTTGCTAAAATAAGGGCCCAAATAGATACATTGACTTGGCAATACTGAATGCCACTATTTCAAATCTTAACACCCCCTACAGTACCCTAAAACAAGCCAACGATTTTTCCCCATCCATAATTGATCTCAAATGTACACACACACACACACAGAGAGAGAGAGAGAGAGAGAGAGAGAGAGAGAGGGAGGAAGGGAGGGAGGAAATATAGCTCTGCTGTTCTGTACCCTTTGATTCTGCTTCAATTATTTATCAGATAGTAGAAATAATCAAGATGTAAATAAGAAATGTTTCTAGCATATAAACAAGATATTTTTTGTACTTTAATAGAGTATATGATTAAGTAACAGGTTGTTGTATTTAGTAAAACTTTGTTAATTATGAGTGCCCTCTAGATTTTAAAAAGAAGTACTGCAATACTATTTTAAACTGTAATTAAAAGTTCAGTAAGGGGAGGACACCAAAGGATAATAAACCATGCTTCATGCCTGATTTGTTTCTCACACAATTAATAGCATGAAATAGCATGAAATCTCTATGCCAGATTGTCAGAGATCTAAATCTGATTTCCAAGCCGTTTCCTAGAACAAAGTGCACTTCCTGCAGGAAAATGATAACTTGTGAAATTGTCCTGATAAGTTGGCAGCACAATGTTATGCAAGCATTAGAGACTTTTTGCCCTCACAGTCCTGACAACATATATTCTAAATAGCTATGTGAAATTCAGTTTCTCTACTGCAAAAAGGAGATACACATGAAAAGTGCTGTTAGTTAAGGTAAGCAAAAGTCATAGATTTTTTTTGTTCCAACTGATATCCAACAGCTATCTTCAGATGCTACCATTTACTGGTCATTCGGAGATCTGAATACTAAATACAGTACTACTACTCTGTACAATAAAATGGAATTACTTTTATGAAATGTAAAAGCTGATGCAACCTACATATGTAAATTGGATGAGTTCACATAATGTGCTATACTATATTTCATGATCCCCAAAATATAATGGTCTAAATCCAAACCAAACACACTACAGGATGTAAACTGAACCAATGATTCTGCCAGCTCACACATAAATCAAAGGAATGAACATGCTGGAAGAAAAATCTGCTCCTGTTCCAAGCCAGAAGGACCAGATTTTTCTTCCAACAATCAATAAAAGGAATGGAGCAACGGGAATAACCTTGCAAGCAAATAGACCAATAAAACAATGTTGTCAATGAAGTGATACCGTAGTTGCTTGCAGAAAATAACTTAAAATCTGTGACTACAGCATGAATTTGGTTTAGCTTGTTGCTGATTTTAATATTTTATTAAGATATTTTATTAAGAATTTATCACAATAATACAGTTATTATAATTATAAAATTATACTAGTGCATGTAAATATATGAAACAATGAAGCAATACTGTAACAATAATGACAACTGAACATTTATAAATAAGGCTGAATTTAGCATTATAAGAACATATGCCAGTGATGGCGAACCTTTTAGAGACCGAGTGCCCAAACTGCAACCCAAAACCCACTTATTTATCGCCAAGTGCCAGGTGAGTGTGGCCCACTGGGTGGGCGTGGCTGTGGTGGTCATGGCAGACTGGATGGGTGTGGCCAAGGTGGGCATGGTCACCTCAATGTTGCTTGTGGGGAGGGACACCTGTGGGGGCTGGACAGGGTTGGGGCAAATCCAGGGGGTCTCTGGCAGGTGGGACGGTGGGCAGGACGCTCATCCTGTGGAGTGAGGCGAGGCAAGGCAAGGCAAGGCAGGGCGGGGGTGCCATTGTCGCAGGGCAAGGCGAGGCAGGGGCCGGGGCAGCTGCTGCTCGATACCATCGGCCCCCGCACACAGAGGCCAGCGAGCACATGGGGGCCGACAGTGTCCATCAGCAGCCACAGCTGCCGGCCCCTCGACCGGTGCACTCTGGGGCTCCACAGCCTACTGCCAGCAGTTCTGAGAAGCCGTCTCTGAGCTGGATGGATAGCCGACAGCTGAGGAGGCAATGCAGTGGGTCGTGCCCAGGAAAAGGAGAGCATGCGAGGCCAGGAGGGATGTGATGGAGGGGAGGGAAACCACCCGTGCTGGGATGCATCCGGCCACGTGGGACCTCGGCGAGTTAGTGGGCGGCTAGTTGAAGAGGGACAGTTGCCATCTCCGGGGCATGGTGCGCGTGCCCACAGAGAGGGCTCTGAGTGCTGCCTCTGGCACGCGTGCCATAGGTTCGCCACCACTGACATATGCATTTCTGAGATAGTAATAAACATTTTCATATTTTATTATTTGTAAAGGATCCGTTTTAACCTTCCTTTCTTTTAGGAAATGATGGGGAATTCCTGAAAATTCATAGCAATGTTATTTTAATTTTACTTATGGATTGTTTGAATTATACTGCATTTTCTGCTTTGTCAAAAACGTAAAACAGCACTGCTTAAAAAGTTCAGGAATATGTGACCTCAACATCTCTTTGTATCCTTGTTATTTTTAGAACTTTTACTTTTAGAGAACATATAGTTGGTAAACGTGACAATTTGCTGGCTCAGGTTTATTGGAATGATGGAAGAAAAATTCATAGGTCTGTTGAAAGATGCTTGAATTATCTTCCCCTTCCAACAGAATTAGTTTCATAAAGTACTAATGTCCTTCTTTAAAGTACTAATGTCATCTTCTTCTTTCCATGAATGAAAAATCTTTACTAATTATTTCTGAGAAAAAGTTCCTTGTGCCATCACTTCCTTCTCACCTTCAGTCTGCTGTTTAGGCAGCCATGACCTGTCTTTAGTTGTCAGTCTGTAGTGGTGCTTTTTTCTCTCTTTCAACATCAAACTTGCCATACACACAATCTTGGGTGTCTTTGGAATCAGCTTGAGGATATTTATGGTCAGAGACATCCTCAAATACTGTTTTCAGGAACTAATATGATTCCTAGGCCAGAAAATCTGAGGATAAATGCATCCTCCCTCATACCTCCAAACAGAGCACAGCAGAAATCTTTGGCATACAATGATTATTTGATGTGAGGAAAAAATCAACCAAGACTCTGTGCTGGACAGAATAAGTATATTCCTGTGCTCAGATGCCCTACTATAATCCTAGCAGGAAAACATATCAACAGCAACCTTGTTTATGACTATATATTTGTATTAATTGTGATAGATTCCATATCCTGTGTGAATGATAGTAGCATCAAGATTAAATATCCCATCAATGCATAAGAGAAAAACAACATGCAGGTAATTTCTACAGTACCCTTCCTTAAAAGTGTGTGTGAAAAAGAAAGAAAGTATAACTCAGAGAATCCAATTTTTAAACAGAGATTCAGTTGAATTACTCCAACAATTTGATTCTTATTCTAAGAATAAATTACCATGATCTCTTCCTTGGGGACAAGTTAATGTGTTTTATTTCTGTCCTTAAAATAAATGGCAGTATTCCTGCAGTGTGCCTATACCAGGCGTCAGTAACAAGGCTGAATAGTTTTGTCGCTTTCCTGCAATTTAATATGGAGTAGTTACAAGGCAGAGATTGCCATCCTTTCTCCTCCTACCCAATGTTACCTTTCATGATTGTAAGTCCCCACAGTTAACATGAGGTCAGATGGGTGGCCTACTAAACAAACAAACAAACAAACAAACAAACAAACAAACAAACAAACATGTACATACGTACATACATACATACATAAATTGCTTTCCTAAACATGTGTCAGGAAAATCATTCGTGCTTTATTTATTTGTTTCTTTGACTTAATATTAAATAAAGGCTTTTTTGCCATTCCATTGGATCAACAGAAAGATTGCATGATTCTTTCCCTGTAAAGTATCTAATTTTGCAGTACCCAATAATAATTAGTAATCAAGATATAGTTGTATTTGACAGCATACTAATTATCAATGGACAACTTTTAAAAATGTATTTTCTAGACTCCACTTTCCTTCCTAGAGCTCAGTACAGCTTCCATGGAGATGTCCCTTTATTTTATTCTCACAGCAACAACCCTGTGAGTCTGTGGGGCTGAAAGAGAAATTGCAGTACAGCAACTAAGATTTCTTTATATAAGCAATTTCCATGCTTGTTTCAAATCACCTGGTGCAGAATTTTCCTTGTTACCTTCTGGGAGGAGGCTTCGTGGTATCCGAAGCAGAACATCCAGATTCAGCCAGTTTCATTCCATACAGCATTAACCTTGCGAACTCTCAAGCTTCCTCCTTCCGTTATATATTCAAGATGGACAATATTTAATATTTATTTGCTACGTATATGTAGGGATGTGGGTCTAAACATATGTTGTTCATAGTATGTTTAGGTGTGTGTCATGTATGTGTTTCACTTTGAGAGCGGGCAACTAAATTTCATTTTTGATGTGTGCCATCGTGCCCACAGTATAAAAATGACAATAAAGGTTATCTTATCTTATCTTAAGTATTAATGAACTGCCTGGATGTAAATTTTTATGTAAAAAGAGGCATTTTGTATTTCACCAGCCTGGTATACTCAAGATGTTCAACTGTAAATTCTGCAACTTGAAATGCAACATATTTGGGGAACACCAGATTGGAAAAGTGGATCGTGTTGACTGATAACTCTGGAACTGAATGAATTTGAATGTGAAGGAGCTTTACTTCTGGGTCTGTGGCACAGCCATCAGTCTTAATATTTAGTTAGTAGTGTGTATCTTTTGTTAAAAAGACAAAAATTAAAATACGACTCTGGAAAAGGTGTGTCCATATCTACAGAGAATTTCTTGTAAGCTTAAAATTTTTGACCAGCTGATGGAAATACAGTATATATAAGAAAAATGTCTGGATGAAACAGTGTAGAAAACTGGCCCAAATAGGAAAAAGAAACCTCTTTAATTAAAAGACTACTTGATTGAGTGGTCCTGTATTTCAAAACTTCTAATGAATATTTCATTGTAAACAAAGAGGTTTAAATTTAAAGAACTTTTCACATGTGGCCACAAAGCACTGTTGCAGCTATACAGTACATATGAGAACCATATTTTATGTTCCAAGCTGGAGATGTTTAAGCTTACTAGATCAACACATTTATATTATCAAATAATGTAGCTTCTTTTTTTAAAGTGTTTGAGCAATATATATTTTATAAAACTAATAATTAATTAACAGGTTATCTTTTTCTTGAAACTCCAATTAGTCCTGACAGAATAATTTTTGGGAAACTCTTAGAATATGCTTAAAAATATCCTTAATTAAACAAAAAGTTGAATGAACTTATATACATATATTTGTTGGCTTTAGAAAATAGGGCATCATTTTTTTTCTCTTCTGAACCCAGATGTGACAGTGTAGAACTTGATGATAAAATAAGGATTTTGATCAAGAAGAATGATACTCCAGAGTCCTGTAAGAAACCAGAAAACAGTGCCTTAAATGTAAGTAACTTTGTCATTCTTGACAGCTGCTTAAAATTAGTCAATTGACTTTCTTTTACATAATTGTACAAAAACTTCCTTTATTAATTAAATAATGCAGCTACCTCCCTACTCTCTGCAGTTGTTTCCTGGTAGTCGGAAGAACACTGACATGAGATGGCATCATTTGTATAGTAGAGTAAGACATATTATGTTGGTGTGGCAGTTTTTGGACATCAGATTTACAATAATCACTTTTGCAATAATCTATGAAATCTCCAAATCTTGGAGGTTTGAAATCAACACATCAATGAAATGATTGCTCAGTGTGTAGGAATGAGATCAATACTTCATAGTTCCATCTTCTTGCTTCCTCATTTATTTTGTATTCTGTGTCAGAATTATACGAAGACAAGAGATGGATATAGCAGTATGTTTTTTTTAAATAAAATATATTTATAATGGTGTTTTTATTCATTGGAAGGATGATCTTATTAGTATGTCTCTTCACTGTGAAGAAATGTTATATCATTATTCAGATATACAATATCACATGGTATTCAATCAGATACTGCACAGAGATTTGTCAGAAATACTTTACTTTGAATTTCATTACTGTGCAATGGATTGGAAATGATGACCTAAATGGCAGCTTCCAAATTATTCTGCTCACACTTCTTCACTTTGAAGATATATCAGAGCTAGATTAAAAACTCATGATTATATGAAATATTGTCATGAAATATGAAATATAAGAGAAAATGCCACCTTCCCTTTGAGTCCCAATCAGACTCAAAGATGGAGTTTCTTTAGCAATAGTTGCTAGTCTACATTCTTCGTTTCCACACTGAAATCAGTTGTGCTTACTTTAGAGAGGAAAAAAAATCCAAGAACAGCATGATATACTGTATAACTAAAATAATATAGTTTTCACCTGTATCCAAAGAATACCGACTTAACAAATTGACATAAAGAATTGAAACTGAAAGCATTGTTTTCTGCATTAGCTAGTTTTGTGTATCATACTAAGAATAATGAGTATCATATGGATAACAACTAATAATTTAAAAACCTTACTACTTATTTTTCTCCTTTTTTCATTACTGGATATTTGTCATTATTCCTACTGCAATTATTTGTGTGGTGTTAGGTAGTGTGTGGAATGAGAAGTGAAAAGCTCTTGTTTCATATTCCCGCTTAGACATTTTTGGCCAATAATGATTTAACAGCACTGTTTGTTTAATTTATATATTTAATCCGAAGCTATCTATAAAACATCTGAGCAGGAACCAAATAGGTACCAACATTAAAAGATTGGTTTTCAATTAGGTAAATTTTAACTTGATATAATGGAATCACAAGTTTAGATCTAGGAACACAAAGGGGTGGTAAGAATGTAAGTGGATCCTGCTTCTGGTGGCATCTGTTGTCTACATTATCAATTTATTAGACATGTAGGAAGTTAGAGAAGTCCAGACGACTGAAAAAACAAGTTCCTGAAGGATGTATTTCATAATGTCCATCCCATCATGTGCAGAATACTGCTGGTATTTTTGATAAACTCTTGACTATCCTCAGGAATAGTCCATGTAGACTCTGAAATATTGGCAGAAAATAGTAGTATATAGATGCAAAGTTGTTTATAATGAATATAAAATTAGAATTATAGGATTGAAAAACACATATAATTCCTCTATAGGATTCTTTAAAACAGTCCAAGGACACTTCTCCATTTTCTTACAGCCATCTCTTACAGAGTGCAAACCAAACTGATAACATTTAGATTAGCCCTACCTTCCTGAAGTACTTGGCTGCCAAAAATAATTTCAAATAAATAATAAACCACATTTTTCATCTGTAACATTTGTGAGGCTCTCCTCTACTTTACAAGACTGATATTCAAGATGGAGAAGCAATATATAAATGAGTGAGTGAAGGAAGGTGTCACAACATATATAACATTATATCTGCATTACAATTCTTTCTTCATTTCTACCTAGCCATGATACCGATGTTTCCTGGCAATATATTTTTTTTACCAATTGTGCACAAGTTGTGCATCTCCAGCCTATGTAAATAACAGTCTAAATTCATTTTCAACTACAGTGGTATTGAATAGTTTTGAGTACTGTTTTGAGAAGGCAGTCTAAATTGATGAAATTTGTTATGTTTCATTATTCATTACTTTGAATGGAGTCAAATGAATAATAGTGACCTGAAACAGAAGCAGAATTTCTACTGATTCATGATGAGTGGATAGCACACATTTGGAGACAGGAAAGACCAGAGTAAATTTTGTGTCCAAATTCCCTTAAATACTTAAGACTTCAAGATGCATCTTTCAGAATTTATGTAAGATGATTAAAGGAAAGCACGGCAATATATCAGTCCTCAAACTGTGCTATTGGAATATGGTTGATAAAACCCATTAAAAGCTAATGTTGCCACACCAGATTTCAATATGAAATAGATGTAGGTGAAAAGAAATGGTTATGACAAAATGAGTATTTTAATATAGTGTACAAAAGAAAGTGTACAATAGAGAAAATAACTATGTTTTAGTAAAAGAAAAATAACTTACAAATTTTGTCACCAGCTATATCACTTACTTTTCAAGAAATGCACCTCTTTGACATTAGATTGTATTTTGCAGCCTGCTGTTTAGTTTGGATGAAAAAGTAGATACTCTTGAGAAATAAGAGAATGTTAGAATAAGAAGAATATAACCACTAAAAGAATATAACCTGAGGGTGAAATGGTTTTTTAATGGTACAATAAAGTTAAATTTAATGTGGATTTTCAAAACCACTATGATAGAAATGTCACATTAAGAATATGGAATAGATATAAATTCAGACTGTGCCTGAAAATACTTTTATAGTTTCAACACAAGACACATTTTATAGAAAAGAAACAGCAGGCAAAGTCAAATTGTTAACATATCCAGATTTGTTAGTATAGGAACATGAGAATTTAAAATGAAATCAAGAGAACAATTGAGTGCAGAGAGATTTAGTTTTCAATATTTCCAATAGTTTCAGTTCTTATATATACTTAAAAGAAAGATTTAAGGTACATAGAAAAATAACTGAAATTGAACAACATAAGGCCAAATTTGAATTGAACAGTGTACAAATGAACAAATAATAGCTAAAATGTATTAACTTTCATTGAGGTTTGAAATGGAAGGACAAGTTAAAGAGTTCATGATAAAATGGACTAACAATTTTGGTTATAATATACAGATGGATCAGTAGGAACGACTGTGGTTAAAAGGACTGAAATTTACATTGTGTTATAATTTAAGACAAGATTTTAATAAAATGATGTACTGTTGGTATATAATTCCAGAAAAACGTATCTAAGATGGATAAAAGTATTTCTGGTCAATGTTGGAAGTGTGAAAAAGCATGGAAATTTTATCAAAACCCACAATAGATTGTGAAAATTTCAGGATTTGCAGAAATGGCAACATTTATCTATTTGATCAGAGATAAAATAAAAGTACTTTTGTAAAAGACTGGAAGCCTTTTATGAACTTTTGCTAAAAATGGAAAAAGAAATCATATGGTGTTCTGATTTGCTGATTAAATAGGTTGACTATGGAATAGAGGAAATCCATGTGATATAATCTTAGAGAGAAATGAGAGATAATAAGTTGGTTTGTAACTGTTGTAAAGATAATTGGAAGTTGCTTTATTAATTATCTTTTTCTTTTCTATTTGTGTTGTTTTTACACTTTTTTTTCTCTTTTTTCTTATTCTTAACTCTCCTCTGTATTTCTTATGTTTATCTTTTTTCATGTAAAAAAATTAATAAAAATATATTAAAAAAAAGATAGCTAATTAACTTCAGTTTCTTTAAGAAGTGAAAAGAAGGCTATTTGCTACATTTTATTTTGAGAATAAGATGTGGCATGTTTCTTTTAGCTTTCTTGTGTTTCTTTTAAAACCCTATATTCATTTTCTCCAATCCTGTTTGGCAGCATAATATATCTACATATCTTTTGCTAGTGTTTACAGTTTTTGCAGCAAAGAACTCAAATGACATACCTACTACTAAGGCTCTTGTAATTTTCAAAACTTAAGTATAAACAAATCTCCTCTACTTCCATCCCTTTTTATACAAAACAGGAAATCTTTGTAGAGAAAATAAAACTGAGCTTAAAAAATACCACATGATTGAGAACTTACTAGGATTGCGAACATCTGCTTTATGCATCAATAATCACATCTGTAATAATTTTTCATTTTCTTATATGCAATATTGTGGACTTTTCCTAAGACATGGTAACGTTAATTATTCTTACTTAATTTCAAAGGAAGAGTCAATTTCTTAAAATACAGTATTTACCCCATAGGAACACACATGGGAAGAATTCATGTGGTTTCATATTCATTGCTAATAAAAGAAGGTTTTGAAAACAAAGGAATAAAAGACGCTGCAAATATTCACAGATACTGCAGTTGGAAAGTGTAGATGCCACTACGAATTAGTCAGAGGAGTAGCTGTTACTTGAAAGTTGTTTCTTTCCAGTGAATTTATTTCTTTTTGTAATGCCTAACGAGGGCTTCAGTTTGCTTTCCTTCCTTCTATCTGATTTTCATCCAGTTTTGTTTCCCATTGCTCTTTCTTTCCTGTTTCTCTTTCCTTCTTTTTTAGCCTTCTTTTAGAAGAAAGAAAGGAAGTGTGTCTATTATGTTTCTTTGTTTAACAATAATTTGGGTGTATGATACACAATGAGGTGATGACCTTTTATAAATGAGCTCCTTTTTTTATAGGTGCTAATGCACAGTTTATTCATTTGTATAGACTATTTCTCTCCTTTTCCCTCTCTCTCTTTTTGAGTGAAACTTCTGATGTACACTTTAACAAGTGTGACTTATGCATCTATTTATTAGGTTTGATTCCTGACACATCATTTAAAGATTATTTCCCCAATTTGTCTTGGCTGATGATTATGGGAGCAAACTGTTGGAATGCAAATAGCTCAGTAAAAATGTGGCTTTACCAACATGAGAAAAAAATGGACAACATGTAACTATTACCTCTCTTTATGTAATAGTGTAATAGTTTTTGATGGTAAAGATACAAGCTTGAAAACAGATATGTCCTGAACTTGAAAACAGATAAGTCCTGGATTTCTAACTCATTGCTTACTAATCACATAAATGTGGAAGTTGTAGGTTCTATATATAAACTAATAATTTTTCTAATATATTTTGCTTTTAACTTTTTAATTGTAAATTGCCCACACTCATTGAAATAAATAAATAGGAAGGAAGGAAGGAAGGAAGGAAGGAAGGAAGGAAGGAAGGAAGGAAGGAAGGAAGGAAGGAAGGAAGGAAGGAAGGAAGGAAAAAAAGTAATTGTAGAAATGTAACAAGTTACAACTTATTTCCTTTTCTCTCTTTTTTATTTTTTCAAATATCCCTTTCCCTGGTGTTGTTGTAGAGGTGCACGGAGATAAATTTGATGAAGGAATGCAAGAACTGTTAAGAGAGAGCAAACAATAATTCAGACACTCCTGGGAAAGGAGAAAGCATGAGAAAGAAACTCAAGATAATCCTAGCTTGAATCTGTTTGGCATCTGAGAATTCAGAAGAACTTTCTGACATGATTTCAAGATTCTTTCAAGATTTTGTCAATATATTCTATAGCAATAAAGAAACATTCTTATAATCCTCACATTATCTAATTAGTGTTTTGGCCTACCTGAAATAGCTCACAGGCATTGACCTTTTTAAAAATATATGTCCAATTTTCTTGTGAAATTTGATAAATTAGGATTTTCCACCCGGGTGATATTTGGGTAGTAAAAGCATGCTTTTTTGGCACAATTTCTTTCAACTTGTAACACTGGCATATTTTATATCATTTTTTAAACATCTTCTTAGAAATGTTCTGATTATTCAACATATAACAATGTGATATTTAATATCATTGTTTCACTATTTTCACATAAAAAAGAGAAAATATGTCCAGATTTCATGGAGAGTTCTTAAATAAAATACATAGCTGCAAGATTACTATAGAAGTTATAATCATTTCCCTCATAAATTGAAAGAGTGAATTATGGTTTCTCTAAATCCACCCACTTGTGTAAATGTGTAAAATTTTAAATGAGAATAACTATATATAAGTTGTAATATACTACACCCACAGAAAGTGAAATATTTCCATTCTTGTTCTTATACAGAAATCAAATATCATACATGCTTCTTCATTTATATTTTGTGTTTTAATTATCTGTCCAATATACGTACTATTAATGGAAATGTTGATTTAGATCATGTAGTAAAAAAGTTACCAAGGAAAAGAATGGGGAAAAGACAAAATTTTCTAATCTGTTACTTACAAATTCAAAAGTTAACCTAAATCTTTAGAAAAAAAATCCCTTTTGAAAACAATACACAATATGAGTGAATGTGAATTTCCTTTTTTTTAAATTAAGAATTTCATGAATGAGTAGCAGCCAAAGCCTGAAATTGCACTGAAAGTCAGCAGAAAAACTGGAGAGATTTTAGATTTAAGATATTTAGAATCTTATTCAAATCATATTTAAGCTTCAGTTGCTATTTGAGGGAAGTTTTCATTATTATAGCATTATTATGACTAACATTGTCAAGCAAATATCTCCAATTTATATTTAGAAAAGGCTGTTGTTTTGTTGGTACAGTTATCAAAGTAAATTCATTTGATACATAAATCTACAATAGTTCACAAAACATGGTGTAACTTTGTGTGGCAAACAATCAAATAAATTGGGAATGTCTATAAAAATATTTAAAACAAAAACAAAATAGACAATATAAGATGTACAGTATTCCTCTGCTTCTTCGAATAAGCTAATGGTGGATCAATCCAGATCTGTAGCCATCCATCTCTTGAACAAAGACCTGGGAAAAAAATATGGAACTTTGATGTTATATATGTTGACAGCAGCAAGATTACTTTATGCTCAGAAATGGAAGACTACATCAATTCCCACAACGGAGGAATGGTTACAAAAACTGATGGAGCTAGCAGAGATGGCTAAGCTGACTGTACTGATTAAAGAAAAGAATACAAATACTTTTATTGTTACAAGGAAACCGCTTCTAGACTTTGTGCTTGAGGTGGAAAAAAATGAAATTTTGATTTTGGGTTTTACCAATTAGAAAGACTTGATGTTATTAAAATGTCTAGTTTATATTATTTTGTAAAAGTAAAAAGTTGATGTTTGATGTTTATTGCACCAAAGGAAGTTGGAAGTCAATGCCTTTTTTTCTCTCTCTTACCTCACTTCTCTACTTCCTTTCTCCTTCCCTATCTTTTCTTCTATTTACTTTTGTATTTTCATTGTATCGTATATTATAAACTAATAAAACTTTTGGAACTGAATCCAGATCTGTATCACCAAGGGATATAATTTTATACCAGCTCTTAGTTTAGCAAATGCTCTTCCTGCACAAGAAAAAGCTCATAACAGCTATATAGCGACTATAAATTTATTATTCCTATGATTAGAAATAATATCAAAATTCCTTTTTACTCAAGTAAAAACCTATGTTTCTTCCACAATTCTTTCCCTTTTGAACCCACAAATTATCACAATAGAAAAATGTGTTTACTTGCAAGAATTAGTTAACTTTCATTGGGGTTCATCCCTAGGGTACAAAAATTCCTCATGATGGACATTCCTCTTATTTTGCAGTCATTCTTCTGCTGTATAAAATAAGATTCACCCATTTCCTTGTCATGGGTGAATATCTAATATGTGTTAACAATGATCAGAAAAGTTCCGGGTTTGTATGGGAAATAGCATAGAAAAAATTCTGATAGGAAATGGTTATCATGGATGGTAGTGAGGAGATAATAAATTTACTCTATTGTTTTTCTTCCCTGTGCAGTCCCACCCCAGCCAAAGACAACAGAAAGACAACATGGAAATTGCAGTTGCATTTATAACAGTTACTTTTATTAATTTAATCATAGGCTGTATGCTTGAGATATTTTGGAAAGCCCCTTTTATGAAAGATTCAAATACAAGTTCCATTGCTTTCAGCATTTGACATGCAGAAAAAAAAGGATATTCCTCATGTGAAGTTCCTGATACTATAGTTTTAGTGTTCTTCTTTGGATTGATTCTATCTCATAGTGTACATGATTTCTTTATATTGTATGATTTAAAGGCCTTTGAAAAAAGCAAGAGCCAAAATTGTTCAGGCCAGAGACAAGTTGTTATGGAATCCAAGAAAACTTCGGAAGAAGTAAGTTTGTTCCCAGTCTAAAGGTGTGTCTGTGGCAATTCAATCGTTTTATGTTACTTTATAAATATATACTAATATATTAATATTTAGTACATTATTATTATTGCTGCTATTACTATTATTACATTATTATCATATACACAACAGAGTTTCAGTTCTTTAGCTAGTGTTGCCTTCATATGTATTGAATTCTTCCCAAGAATCTAGGATGTCATAATGTTTTGGCGTAGTATATGTGCAGATCCAAGCAGTGTAGCCTTTTGTAATTGATAGAAATTTTGTCAGTGTGCAGATTTTCTAAGTGCCATCTAAGATTTTTGACATGGCACCTAGTGTGCAAACACTGGGACCACCATGGCTGGTTTATTCATAATCTTTCAATTTCAATTTTCAGATTTTGATACTTGTGATCTTTTCCAATTCTTTGTCTTGTAACCTACTGTTCTGTGGTATTACCACATCAATTATCAAAATTTCTTATTATCGCCCACTCTTAATTCTGCTATGTTATGTCCCATAACTAGGTCATTTTCAACTGTTTTCAAATCTATGCTGCCATCAATTTTTCATTACTGGCACAAGATGATTTTTATAAATGTTCCAGCAAATAATTTTGAAGTGCTATGTGTTATGTTATTATTTATAATCAGTTTGTAAAATCGTCTAACATGAATTGAGTATATGATCTATTGTTTCTTCTACTTCTTTGCACAATCTGCATTTTGAAACATTTGATGATTTTTCAATTCTGGCCTTGATTGGATTAGTTTGAATAACTTGCTCTTAGCAGCCAAAACCAAGCTTTCAGGGCTTTTTTTTTTTTTTTTAATATTCCAATTGTAAACCATGGCCAGGTTTTGTCTGTATCCACTTTCTCCATGGTCTTCAGTAGAAATTGACTATATAATGCTTTTCCTTGGATTGCTTTTTGTGTTTTTATATTTAGATTTTGTCTTCGGTAAATAACAAACTTCCAAGTTTGTAATTTTTGTATACATTTTTGTATAAATTTTATTAGTTTTATAGGGTTAGGAATGAGGTGGGATTGGGATTGGAATTTGGGTTAGGGTTGGGATTAGGGTTGGGGTTGGGGTTAGGGTTAGGGTTTTTTCAAATAACATTCTCAATATTTAGCAAACAGCATAATGTCTGGGTTCATGTGTTTAACAAGAAATAATAGATAATAGTTAATTATCATAAACAATATGTTAATTAATCGCTCAATAGTCTTCTTCTTACTAATATAGTAATTCTCCTAGGAATTTGTTTGAGGATTACAATTCCTTTCTCTTACTCTTCTCAGAATCTTGTCTCTTATAGATCTTTTGAGAAATCTAACATGTACTTCCCTGGGGACTTTATTTCTTCTAGCATAGTTTGAGTTGACTCAATAGATCTGATCTAATTCTTCTTCCATTTGCTGTTTCCCAATTCCTAATGCGTCTGCCAATAATTCCGTTATCAAGTTTAGGAGATCCTCTTCCTTATCTTCCATTATATTTGGAAATCTTAAAAAGTATGAGGCTCTTTCCATCTCCATTTCAGCTATCGAGTCTTCTAGTTCTCCATTTATTTGCATCCATTTCTGATTTTCATCTTTTAAGACTTCTGATTTCTGGTCAACCTCAGTTGATTTATCTTCTATTTTTTGGATTCTTTGTTGATTATCTGTAATCATCTGTTTAACATTTTCAAATTGAGAGTCCATGTTGTTAATTTTTTTATTCATTTTATCAAAATCACTTTTCATCTCCTCATGATTTCTTGTTGTAACCGCCATGTGAGTAGCAATTGCTTCTTGAATTGCTTGTAGAGTCGTTTGAGTTTCCTTTTGCAAGTTATTGGCCTTTTCTTGTTGGAGCATTGTATCAATTGATCTCTGATAGACTGGACTTGCAGAAGCAGAAGAGGGAGCAGAAGATCCTTTTTTTCCAACTCTAGATAAATTAGGGACGCTCATCTTTATCTTTTAATCATATTTTATAATCTACCAAGTAAATCAAAATTTATAATCCAATAGGCTCCTAACAAATAGGAAAGGTAAATAATAAAAATAATGAATGGTAAAAAAGAGCAAAAGGGAAAAAAGAAAAAGAAAGAAAGAGAAAAAAAATTATATACCAAAATTTGTAATCCAAAGTGTTTTGTTCAAAGAGATTTCTTGTTATTCACTCTTTCAAAACAGCTTGCAAAAATTCCAGGTCAAGCTGTATTTGTAATCCAGGGAAGTCAGATGACTTCAAAAACAATTTTTATTTATAATTGTAATCCATCCTGTAGAAAAGGGCAATCCAAAAAGAGTCTTTTCTTTTTCAGCCACAATCTTCAGGACTATAAATTTAAAGGATACCAAAATGTTTAAACTATAAGCTGTGTCTGGGCATACAGCCAAGTTTTAAAACTCCAATCAAAACAACTCAGTGAGATAAAGAAAAGAGAGAGAGAGAGAAAGCAAGGTTAAATGTAGTTCTCAGTTTTGCCACTAGATGTCATGAGATGTCCGTTCCCACCATACTTTAAACAAGTTTAAAAAGTTAAAACCAGATGGTTTCCAAACAAGGAATAAAAAAATATTTATGAGTCCAAAAGTTTCCCAAATTATCCTTCTTTTATGGCTCAGTTTTCTTCACAATATTGTTATCAGTCATTATTAATTTCCCCAAAGCTTAAACCGCCGCTTATAGTTCAGGAGGGAGGGGTAAAGAAAAAAGCCTTCCCTCCTTGGTGCTCGGGGATTTCTTGCTTTTGAATGCTTTCCCCAGAACTGGTATTTTCACTCGCAGAGAGATAAGGAAAGTAGTCTCACCCAGATCAGCTGTTTTGCTTTCCGCTTTTAGAATTTGTTGTCTCCGACGGTCAGCTGCTTCTGGCTGACTACATGGGTGCGGTCAGCTTTTCTTCCTGCTGGTCCCGAGGGCTCCTTTGGATCAAGTGAGTCAGCTACTGCTGGCCCACGATCTGCAAAATTTCACCCTTTGGCTAGTCACCTCTACGAGGTGACTTTCAGTCCTATTGGACTCCCCAGCTGGTAGAAATTGGGCTTGGGGAACGGAACTTCATTCCCCAGTGCTCATCTTGCAGCGAGGTCATCAGAAACTCATAATTTCCAATTTTTAACTTGTATCAATGCTTGTCCTTGCTGTCTTTTATGTAATCAGCCAATGCATGCTTTTCTTCTTTACAGTTTGTTTGACTTGAAGTAAATCTCTGCCTCTATTTCTATGGGGCAGGTACAGTTACCACTAAGGGATGTAATGTATAGTTAATAATCATTTTTCTTGCTTTTTAGTACAAACTACCCAGTTAATAATTGGTACAAACTAAGTTAATAATTTCTGCAGTATTGATGGCTTATTATATTCTGCTGTTTTACATAGACAGTACTCAAAGCATATGGATTTAAACCTTGGTTTTCTATCCAGGCAGCAAGTAAATTGTTTCAAATGTTTATTGTCTTTTAGAAATAAAAATATTATGCACTTAGGTGAGAAAATTTTCAAAGCCTATTTTCCTTATTTTCAATTTGTAAAAGTATGCCTTGAAAAATGTCATTACTTATTTTGCTTCATTCTGGTGTGGTCTCAGTATGATCTTGCTCAACTTAAAAACAAAACAAAATATCCCACAAGTATTTCACAAGTAATTAAAATTGTGGTTGCAGTTCCTCATTCATTTATATACCAGCTTAAATCCAAGGAGTGTGTGCTTTGTGGATTCATAGCATCTTATTTAAATAACAACAAGACGAGGAAGATCAATAATAACAATGTAACAGCAACAAGAATGAATGCAACAATGTGTTTTCCTAAAAGCAAATAAAATACAGATTGAATTGAATTCACAAAGTTATTATTAAATAATAACTATCTAATGCACTGCTATTAAATACACAGCTATTACTTTGGGGAACAAAGGAGAAGTATAAAGTTTGTAAAAGTCACAATAGCTCATTTTTGTAAAATTAAACAATAATATAGTGCTATGTTGAAATGTGGCCAAGGGACAATTTCTCTGTGAAATAATTGTTCACTGAGGGAAGTAACAATGAAAAGTATTGTGTAAAATTCCCTGTTGTGGTCACCATTTTGTAATCACTACCATCAGCATACCAATTTGACATATAGGATCATGTCCGATGTACAATATTATATACTAGGATACATAAACTGAGACTAATCTTACTAAGAGGATAATCTTATGCATGCCTATTTAAGAGTAAGTGTGTCTGGTACGAATACCAATTATACTCCCAATAAAACTGAAATTTTCAAGTTTCCATACTATAAGAAGGACAAGAGCCCTTCAGTATCAGCATGCATCAGATTGAACATAAGGGAAGTAGTCCAGTTAATGCTTGAGAATTGGAGTTTCCAATGACTCATATTAAGTACTAACACCTCAACTGAATTATTTTTTAACTCATTTTAATTTCCTCTAGCTAGAAGTTAAAAACAGTTATTAAACAGCCTATATGTCAGGTGTGAAAGATCTACATGTGAAGGTCCAATTAAACTGATTTATTGCTCATGCCTATACACAGGAATATATTCAAAAGTTAGGACTATTTTGGCTAGACCAGGGGTAATGGAATTCAAGGAGAATTGGATTTAGTCCATTTGTGGTTAGGTTAAGATTCTAGGCTGATTCCTCTTTTGATTCCATTTCCAGTTTCTGCCACTTCTTCTCCTATGATGGTTGCAACATTAATTAAATGAGAAAGTAGCCTATTCCATGATACTAAAGTGAATTAAAGCTTTAATAAGCATATGTTAACCACGATTAATTTAATTAATGGAAAGTAAGAGCATTCAAAATGCAGCAAGTCATAAATAAACTACTAAGTTATTAAAATGCCTTTTAATAAATAATTAAAATTATGTTTCTGGAGAGACAGACACATGTGCATATAAAGTTAAATAAATAAATAGCAGGTTAATAGATTTGAACAATGCTGTAAAATATTATTTTAGTAAATTGTAAAAATGGCTTTAGGATTTTTAAAAATTATGTTGGATACTTTCATCAGAGAAGATATATATTTCTTTCCCTTTAATTCTGTGTAATATTGTAGGTGTTGAACATAATTTTAAATATTGAAATACTGTAATTATACATAAATATTGTAAATATTTTGGATATCTGTAGAATTTGTTTCAAAATATAGATAATATAGGTTTAGTTGGTAATTGAAAAATGTGATTTTATATATATGTAATAAATGTAATATATAATAAATGTAATAAATTGAAATATGTTGCTGGTTGAAAGTAAATCCGATTCAACAATTCCATTTTCAAGTACCCAATCAGATTAACATTCAACATATTAACCTAACAATAGCTTCCAACATTCTAATGATAGAAAAATAAAATTAAAATATTCTAACATAGAATATACCATATTCTACAGTAACAAAGTTCACTTTCAATGTCATATTTGTAACAGAAATAGAAAGAGCAAGGGAAGCCACTTCAGGGAGAACCTAATCTACATTGGAACAATATCTAATAGTCAGGCTGATACATAGTTTACATTATTTAGCTGCAAATCTAGACTGATATCTATTTTTATTTTACTTAGGTCAATGTAAATGGATTTGTTTTCAGCTGAATCATTTTGTTTTTGTAGTGTATATTTACAACGAACTTAACAGACATATCACTGCAGCAAAAAATTATATCATTAGAAAAGCAGAAGCAGGAGGTAAGTTGAAGCCATCTGAACCTAAATCATTAAGATTCTCCAAAACACATTTCTATATTTTTCATGGGTTTGTCTGCCTGGAAGGAAACTACACATGAAGAACAAGAATAAAACTGCATGGCAGGCTTCTTGACGATTCATTCCAACTATACAGACCTGCTTGTAGTTTGCCAGAAAAGCAAGCTGAGCAGATCACTGACCTAGCATGCATTTCTGGATGCCAAGAAAGATAATGTGTTACATTTGAAAATTCCTTTCAGAATCACCACATTGTTTATACAACAGATCTCATGTGACTTCAGGTTATATGTTTCTACAAGTGAGATGCTAAAGGGGCAATTAAATAATTCCTACAAAAAGGAAAATGAAAGAAATTTAAATAGTTCGGTGTAGATACATACAGAGCTCCCTAAAATCCTGATGAGAAAAAAGGTACAGGAATAAGAAGTGGGATGTGCAGACAAAGAAGAATGGCTGGAGCTGCAGGGCTGTCAGGGCTCAGTGGAAGCGCTAGGATCAGCGCCAGGATCCAGCTGGAACTCGACGCTGATCCTGGTGCTTCTGATGAGCCCAGGGTCTTGTGATTTACATTCAGATGCTTGGCAACTGATTCATATTTATGACGGTCACAGTGTCCCAGGGTCATGTGAAGTGACCAAAACCTGCTGCAACCAGCCAGCAAATGGGGGGGAATAAAAACCAAACACCCCCCCACCCCACCCTGCTGCCAATCCTCAACAGAAATGCTCACAACAATGAAAACCTCAGACAGGAGGAAGAGCGCTGCCGGGTGGACAGGCAGGTGTCTTGCTTGGCTGTGGCTTGGGGGGTGCTTTTTTCAGTGCCATTGTAACTTTGAACAGTCACTAAACGAACTGTTGTAAGTCGAGGACTACCTGTACTTCATCACTTTTTTCCTTTTTTTTTTGGTCATCAAGTTTTTGACACCTTGCTAGGCGACTGGTGGTACTCAGATGTTGCCATATCCTAAAAGTGGTACAATGGGTGAAAGGTTGAAAATCCCTGATTATACAACAATAAAGTAGGAATTAAAATCTTAGAAATAAATTAACATATCTGCAGACTGTCAGAATAGGAAGTATGGTCTAGGTAACTAAGTATATTATATATAAACTTATATATAAAATATACTTCTCCTTTTCTATGTGTTATTCACAGCATTTAGTTTTATGATTTGATAAAGTCACAGTTATGTGACTTAGTTTTTCCCATATAATTTTAGTTGCATAAACGTTTACATTTTTTCATGTAGGAACTTATAGTTATGTTTGACTATATCAAGCATGTAGCTAAAAATTAGATGTGAGCATAATACTACCATATTGTGTGTAACTGAAACACATTATATATGCAGTAAATACACATAATATTTAAAGTTGCTTGTTTGAAACTCCTATTGGATATTTTTCCATTGGTGGTATAATAAATATTCAGACAGAGTTTTGTAACATTCCCCTTTTAAAACACAAGTTTATTAAATTTCAAATCAAAATTAATTTTTAAAGTCTTTAATAGAGACATTTTGCATGCATTTCCTTGAATATGTTTTATTTGCATACTTTTTCTCTGACAGAAATAGAAAAATAATAATAATAATTGTGTTTCAATGTGCGCATTATTCAGGAACTATGAATTACTGAAGGTTGATTTGTATTAAATATGTAACCAAATCTTTTGCCTGTAAGACTAGCTCTGCATATTAAAATACACAGAGTAATTGTAACATGACACCAAGGAGCTGGAGAAAAGCTAACTTTCAGAAATGTAAGGGAACCTGCACATCTTGGAAATTCCCACAGGTAGTTTGAAAAATTACTGCAGTAAATTTTGCTACAATATAATATTGACTCATTTGCCACTCCCAAGCTATTCTCTTGCCTGGCACTTATATTTATTTTTTAATCTCCTGAATTACAGAGTCAATTAAGTATTCTTAAGACATCTATAAAACAATGTAAAAAGTCATGAATTTACAGGTAGTCCTCGACTTACACTTCATTTAGTGACTATGTTACAATGGCACTGAAAAAAGTGACTAATTATTGTTTTTCACACTTAGATCATTGTAGCATCCCCATAGTTATGTGATCAAAATTCAAGCGCTTGTCAACTGACTCATATTTATGATGGTTGCAGTGTCCTGTGATCACCTTTTGTGACCTTCTGACAAGCAAAGTCAATGGGGAAGCCAGATTTGCTTAACAGCCATCTTACTGACTTAACAATTGCAGTGATTCACTTAACAACTGTGGCAAGGAAGATCATGAAATGGGGCAAAAATCACTTATCAACTGTCTGAGTCACAGAAATTTTGGGCTAAATTGTAATCATAAGTCGAGGACTAGTATATAATGAAAAGATTGGAAAAAGGTAGAATCCATAAAGCTTTAAATGTTTGAGATATCTGTAGTTTAAAAACGATATATTTTCCCTATCATCCGGTGATATTTATAGTTAAAACCTAGACTAAATGTAAAATCTCAATATTGCCTGTCTTACTCTCAAATATATATATACGTTTTAAAGACGAGTTTTATGCCAATAATATTTGAAAAACTGCTTTGCGTTTAATATAATAATGTAAAAGAATGCAAAACCCATAATAGCATAGCAGTTTAAAGATTATATGGTAAAATAGTGTAACATTATTTAAAAATAATGTGAAAATATTGTGTTAAGTATTGCTCAATCATTTCAGCTTTTGTCAGTGAACAATCAATGGGATCAACTATTCAGGCAGATGAAGCAGCGTTGTGAGAAAAAGGTAAAACAAATAACAACGATGCACTGTTGTTTCAAAGTATGGTCTCTTTTCTACAATGTATAGATATTTTTCCTTAACTTAAATGATATAAAACAGTGTAATACCAAACAGAAAAGAGAAAATATGATTGCAGAGCACATAAAGGCATAAGAGTATAACCCTTTAAATTAAATGAAAATTGCCAGCTATTATTTTGCTATAAAATAGGCAGAAAAATCATTGGTTGGGAATATTCATAATTAATAGTACAGCATCACTTACAGAAAATAATAACAGTAACACAATAATGTCATCTTTTAAATTTGCTTTATTAGTGGCAGAAAAAGTATACTTTTATTTCATCAGCCTGTTGTAATTTCCTGTATAGTATAGTAAGTATAGTAATCTTAGGTTACTATACTTAATTTCCTGTATAGTATAGTAAGTATAGTAATCTTAGGTTACTATACTTAAGTGCTCACCTTCTTTGAAACACAAAGGACTGGGAAATAATAAGACAACATCACAGCAACTAGGGACTTTTGCACTACTTCTGTCACAGGCATCAATTTCCCTCTCACAGTATCTCAGATAATATACCTTCAGGCACCTTGTAGGAAAAAATATGGCATTTCTGCTGCTGGCAAGAAAATAACAAACTAACAAAAAAAATGAGCTGACAATGTAGCAATTGCTGAACATCTTTCAAATGGTGCCATGGGAAGTGCTCAAATGACCTCATAGTGAAGAGAGATTCACAAAGCCATGTGTTTCATTTCTAACCTTACATTAGAAATTTTAGTAAAGGGCCAAAAAAATGGAAAATGATATTTGAGTAATTTAGTAACTCAAATGTTAACAACCTAAGCAAGTTTTCAATGTAATTTGCATATGACTTCTTAATAATCTTCATACATTTAAGATTAGGGTATAATTTATACTGTAAATATTCAAGGATTGAAGAGGAGAGGCGGCTTGGGGAATTTTGTGACTGAAACAAAGATTTTTCTTTTACAATACAGTCATCTGGTCAGCTGTACATAGGCTTGCCTCTAGTATTAGTTGATTATTATATTTTGATCTGGTATCCTAGATCTTGACTAAAATACATTTTATTGCCAGTGGTTTCCTTTACATTTTTGAGTGGACGGTTGTGTTTTCCAATTGCTGCTTCCAGAACGAACATCTTAGAATAAAAGTATCATTTCTACAGTCACCTTGTAGGGAAAATGGGTGGCACAAGCAATAAACAAACAAATAAATATATACATAGATATATCTTACAATGTAGTTTTGTATCATGTTGCAGATCACAGAAATGAAAGCAAAACTGGAAACTGTGCATAAGATTGTTAAGGATCTTGAACGAGAAAGATATCAAACACAGGAAGAGTGCAAAAGACTGGGAGATCTGATGAGAAGCCGATTAGCTCAGGAAATGGTAGGAGAACAGGGCGTGTGCCAATGTTTTTATTAGGCCTGGCTTCTACAGTTCATTGTTTGAATGTTTGTTTTTAAATGTGCGTCTTGCTTAGTTGAAAAGTGACTGAAATAGCAAGGAGTTACCTTTCACTTGGTCGCTATTGACAAAAGAAAACAAGATTTACATTTGTTATGCTGTCATTCAGAAATATTTTCACAATCATTCACTGCTCTCTTTAATTCAAGAAACTTAATTTACTTTACTTTCTTTCTCATAAAATAGTTTTCAAGTAAAGTAGGAACAACCAGATAAAGTTTTTATAGACCTAGACCACAGTTGTCAAACCCTTTAATGGAGTTCCCACCAGTTTCATTAAACAATTTTTTTTTAAAAAAGGAGAATTAAAAAATGTGCATGTTAAAATTTCAGTTTAGATCAGTATTTCTGAACCTTGACAGCTTAAAATGTGTGGACTCTAACTCACAAAATTCTGCAGTCAAAAACTCTGGGGATTCAAATCCACATAACATAATGTTCAGTGGTGGGATTCAAATATGTGAACAACTGGTTGTCTGTGTGGATGCCACTTCCAGAAGTCCATTCTGGGCCTGGGCAACAAAAAATTAGCTACCGGTTCTGCCAAAGTGTTGTGAACCGGCTGAATCCCACCACTGATAATGTTACTGAAGTTGAGAAAACATTAACAGTGTTATTACACCAAATAAAACATTAGAAAACATTTGAAACTTTTGATAAAATATTCTGCCTCTTTAGTTGCAGCTGGTGCAAACCTTGCTAATATCCATAGCAGCATCTCCTTGTCTAAATTTATTAGTTACTAGCTGTACCTGGCCACGCGTTGCTGTGGCTCAGTCTGGTTAAATGGAAAAGAAAGAAAAGAGAAAGCGCACGTTTGTGTCACAGGTGTGACATCTATATAATAGTAGGTACATAAAAACACGCACGTATTCGAATGCAACATTGTGTCAAAATTTCAAAGCAATCGGTGAAGAACTTTCAGAGATTTAAGATTTTAAACAAACGAACATTTACATTTTTATTTATATAGATTTAATTTTATCTGAATCAGGCCAAAAAGATTTTCTTACCAAGAGGGTTTGTAGAAATTTTCCACGTTGTGAAGTAGAAATAGGACAGTGCCATAAACAATGTTTATTTTTCTTGGAACAAGGGCAGAAGCTTAAATGGGATTCTGAGAAATTGGCTTTCTCTAGTTGCTTATATGCCATTTGCAGGAACCATGGTCTTGTAAAAGCCTCTCAGAGGGATCGCACAGTAATGCACCTCAGATAATGTTGGCATTTGATTTTGTTTTCACTAAGTGTGTGCCAAGGGGCAAATTTATTTTGTGATCCTTTAAGCAAATTTCTTTGGACAAAGACATCTAGCAGTTTGTTTTCAACAATAGATTATTTTCATTATTTAAATTTAAAAAGAATTCTGGAGAAAAATCAAAGATATGCATACGATTGCATTTTTTTAAAAAAAAAAGGTAAACCTGCAAAAAGGATATAGAAAATCATTTGCTCCTGAAAGCTTCCGTTTGTTGTTTCTTTAGAGATTATAGTCCACAAGAGGGTAAATGTAATAAAATATACTGGAAAACTCATATAAATCTTGGCTGTTTCATCTTCCATATCTTCACAATCATAATAGCAATGAGTTATGGTATTTCTGGGGAAAGTTGTATTTACTATGAATCTGCTTGTCTCACGTGGATATGGCTATTAGGCAGAGAAAATTTCAGGCTATTCATTTGATGAATTCTTAAAGACAAGAGATAGCCTAGTAACAACAGTACATAACAAATGCATCTAGTTATCCAGCTAAAAAGCTCAGTTGATGATAACTCTGAGACCGAGATCACTGATAATATTTGATAGTAAAGTGTAATAGCAACAATGAATAGTGTAATCTCAAAAAATATTTTCTTATTTTTCATGTTCTAAAAATTATTAAACAATTTTATTTTACATTGGACGTTTGGCTTCTCAAAGAGCAAAATTATTTACTATCATGGCATCTGGAACATAGTGGGAATTAGTTCCAGTTTTGATAAAGTGGATTTTGAACCAATTGAAAATATTCTTTTCTTGCTGTTCTGCCAAAAGCACACTTAAAGAAGTTTTATGTACAACAACAAAACATGCAATCCATTCTCGATTGCCTAATAGGATTTCAGCAGAGCTAGCAAACTGGCTCTCAGGCTACTAATCCTAATAATGTTTACTGAAGAAATAAGTGAACACCATTCTTTATGCATTTTATGGAGAGACTATGAACACGTGTTTTCACATGGTCTTACATGCAGTTTTTCTTCTTGGCCTACCAAACAACTTTGGTTTTATCTTTTCTGTCAGCTGCTCATTTATTTTTGTAGTGGTCAAATTTATCATTTGTCTTGTTTTTCTACTGATTGTGAGAATCTTCAATATCATATTTCTTTACAAGAAAACATTTGAGTTCCAAATTGATAATTTAGGCCAGTGTTTATCAACTTTGCTGACTTTAAGATATGGGGACCTCAACACATGCTAAGGGATGGAGAATTCTGGGAGTTGAAGTCCACAAATCCTAAAATTGGTAAAATTGAGAAACACTGCTTTAGGCCTTCTAGGAAAAAGTGCAAACACATGATCCAAGCCTGCCTCAAAAATATAAGCTTGTCCAGAAAGAGTTCTGTGGTACTACAGAGATAGGGAGCAGCCTCATCAGATGGCTTCTAATGAATTTCGTTATCTATATGCCCAAGATAATAATCACTTTGCAAAGGTGGCTTCAGTAACTCCTTAAAATTTGAGGTTGGCAAAAAGTCCTTAAATCTGCTTGCTGTTGTCCACTAAGTCTGGGCTAATTCATCATTCACATGTTGAACGATCCTCTTTACAAAATAATTGCCACAGATAGCTAGCAAGTCAGGGAGAAAGCTAAATTCTTTTTCTTGATAAATCTCCAAAGAAATGATTTGCATGGAGGAATATTTGATTGGATGAGTTTTGCCCTGTTTGGGCTGTTCCAGACAAAGGAAAGACTGCTGGTAAGAATAATGTTCAGCCTCCTAATTTCCAGGAATGGAGGTGTCATATGCATATACCAAATAAATTCATCAGGTAAAATAAATCATTTACATTATCAATTGTGTTTCCATGACGCTCAAATGCCATTTGTATTCCAAAATAAAAATGATGGAAGATTGGAGAAACCTTAGGACTTTTAGTAATACCAAAAATATTTCAGAAACACCTCTCAGGAAATTCCCTTCCTCTGAAACAATCCACTGGACTACGCATACTCAGTGGACATAGAAGGGTAACTGGTTACTAAATAGAAAATAAGCAGCGGGGGAGAAATAAACATACTATCATTTTGTACAAACTGAATACCTAACATTTATTTATAGATCCCATTTATTTTGCTTTTTAGAAGTCTGCTTTGAAATTGAAGAATGATACAAGTTATATAAAAAAGTAATAGCAAGATTGATTTACCACAAGCTATATTTCTTCAGTTATATTGCACTGTTTATGACATGTATGTGTTCTGTCCTAGCCTATGTGAGTCCCTGTTATGCTCACAAGGAGAAACCCCTCTTCCAAGAAACAGGCTGGAACCACAAGAAAAAACCAACCCCTTTTATTCTCACAGACCTGAGTCAATGACCAAGGCAAACAAACACAGTCCACAGAAACTTGATCCTCAACATGGACAGTTGCCTTTGGCAACCAGCACCTTCCACACTTTCCCTTTTATAATTCAGCCAAGGCGTGGCTTCCTAATGCCTTCTCCTCTGCCTTTGGAGCTGCCCCATTGCATTCCCCTGTCCTACTCGCTTCTCTTTCCTGCACATTCATGTGTCTGTGATTTGTCCCAACTGTTCTTCATCACTGTCCAACTCAGGCTCCCAGCACAGCTGTGTCACAACCTAAGTGCAAGTAGAGGGGCCAGGCATCTCCTCCAACAGTTAAGCCTTCCTCTGACTCTAATGTCACTCCAGGCCCCTCCTCCTCATCTGATTCCTCAGACTCAGCTGCTGAATCCACTGGCTGGCAAGGAATCACAACACTATGGGCCACAGAGAGCCCAAGAAGAAATCAATACAGTTTTATCATGCTTTACTGTTTCAAGGATATGCTATGCATCAATTTTATGTTATTTTGTTTCTGAAATGTTTGGCATAAAAACATATAATAATCTGTTAGGGAAAGGGGACAGATTCAGTTATCTGTACTTTATCAATGTATTTATATATATTTTGTTCCAGAAAGACAAGAACACATTGAGGAAAGAGAACAGTTTTTTGAAACAGGAAACTACCTTTACAAGCAGAAAGAAGATGTTTTATGAATGTGAAATAAATCGACTCAACAAGGTAGGATTCTTCTTGTTTTAGTATTCATATATCTATGTTAAAAATCATACTCATGCATCTTTCTTATCTACTTGGCAGTATTTCATTGTATAGTATGTGGATTATCATGCCTACATACAAAGTAATCATGCTATTATCATTCATGATAAGAATAAAAAATGTAAAAGAATAAGGAAAAGGAAACATAATTAAATCTAGTGGCACAGTTCCTCTTGGACGATGAGTTTTTCAAACACTTGTGCTTTAGTCATCTTTATCTACAATAGAAATGTGTACTACAGTATATATGGAATCCCTTTTGAAAATTATTTGGAGTCAAGCCCATGTAGTAGATCAGATCAGGAAATCAACTGCATATGGAGACTAGAACTACATTATTGTGATTGGCTATAATAATAGAGTCTGATTTTGCCTACTAGCCTCCCTGGTAAACCAGACAGATAGGGAACACAATTAGATATGCTAATTTTCAACTTTTTGTAAGGCAAATTAACAGAATATTGCAACTCTGAAGGCACAAACTTACCACGCCACTTTTAACTATCTGAATAACTGTCTTTCCTCTGACAGTTGAGATTGGGGGTTCCTCCTTCTGTTAACTGATTATTTCTTAGGCAGCATTTTTCCCCTTGTTCCTCACAATCATTTCCACAAACCATTACATCCCGTTCATTATGATCCAGTGAGCCAGGAAGCCATTTTTCTGATGTGCTTCTGAATATTTTTTTCATTTTTCTAGGACTTAAACTCCTTTTGTATAGGTATTGGTCTTGCACATTTCCATCAAGGTCATCTTCCTTACTTTATATTTAACATAGAAAGCAGCAGCTACTTTAATATGTAATTTTTTGGTCATGAACAGCTAGAAGCCAATAGCTATCTGGATGTTACATATATGTAGCACTGGTAGTAAATAAATATATTTCCATCAGGAAGGCAGCAAAAAACAATGAATGTATTTTTAAAATAAAAATATATATTAACTGCTTAACCTGAAACATATTTCCTGTGGAAACGTATTTCTTGAAATAGTGTTCTAAGCTTACAGCTAAGAAATAGGAGTCAGAAAATTACCAAAAAATAAAGTTGTTAGATTTGGTTCACTATAAACTTGTAATGATGTGTAGATGGGGAAACAAAATGAGATTTTAAAAAGTCAAAAAGTATAATTAAAATTCTTATTTATAATCTAAGGATCTTTGAGACTCAGCATATAGAACTGGAAGCTTAAACAACAACAAAATTGCCAACAATAGTTTAGTTTGTGATTCTGTATTTGTGAGAACAGTGTTTGTCTTTACCTTTTTTTTGTATTCAAATGTATTTGTGGATGTTGCCCATGATTATGAGCCCTCAAATCTTTTTTATTTGAATGCTGAAATCTGTTTATAATTAATAGTCTTTTATAAAGTATTATATAAAAACTAAAATAACTTATGTTAAAATTAAGTGTAAGAACTAGTACATCTGCCACAATGTGGTTTGACTAAGTTTCCATATTGGGCTGAGATATAATCCTCAGTTTCTTGGCATGCAGATGACATTAAATCAGTTGGATTTTGGATTAGTTGGGGAGAAATATATATGTCTCTTACTGTTATTTGTTTGCCTTTTGCTTTTGGGGGGTTAAATCCCTTTTGGATATCTTGAAACATCAAAATACATCCTCACAGAGATCTCATGTTGAGGCATTGGATAGAAATTGCAACCAAGAAGAGATGGGAATGCAAATCGAACTTCTCTGGGAACAGGTATGAGTAGACAGAATATAATTCTTTTCAACATTCATTTAATTATGAAAATTATGGAAACAGCAACATCTATGGGGCTGAGAGGTTACATGACTACAGGGTTAAAACATATGTACACATTTTAAAAAGGGGCAGAACTCTGATTGTGTAACTATTCTTGACTTTTTTTCGTGTATAATTGCAAATGTCCTTATTGGAGACTGCTTGTTCAGAATGAATGTGGGATTATATCACTGTGAAATATGAAAATATTTGCTTGTTAGAATGATAGACTAAACAAACTACTGGTAGCCCTTGACTTACAACATGATTTATTAACCATATGAAATTACAATGGGAGTGAAAAAAGTGACTTATGATGTTTATGACCGCTGCAGCATCCCTGTGGTCACATGATCAAACTTCGGATGTTTGACAACTGGCTCATATTTATGACAGTTGTAGCGTCCTTTTGTGACCTTCTGACAAACAAAGTCAATGGGGGAGCCAGATTCACTTAACAACCATGTTACTAACAGAATAACAGAGAAAGCAAGTTGAAAGGGACCTTGGAGGTCTTCCAGTCCAACCCCTGCTCAAGCAGGAAACCTATACCCTTTCAGACAAATGGTTATCCAATGTCTTCTTAAAAACCTCCAGTATTGGACAACCAAACTTCTGCAGCCATGATATGTTAATATTAAAAGATGAGGAAATTTATTTGGATGTAAATTAAAAAAAAACTGGTGAAAGCGAGTGAAAAGCACTAAAAAGGACTAAACAATAAAACTTCAAATAAGAATAATACAGTTTGGGATAAAACTGATTTGAGTGACTGCTGCACGGTATGTGAATATCAAACATGTTTGAAAATCTTTGTACTGAAAAAAGTTTGAAAGTCATTTTTGTTTTATATTTTTGATGTATTTTTGTCACTGTTAAACTTGTTCTGTTATTTCCCTCTCCATTTTCCCATTATGTTAGTTTATATTTTAATGTTTATGAAATATAATAAAAAAGATTTGTAAAAAAGATTTTTTATGTGAACTCATGTATTTTTCATGTAAATATTTTGTTATATGGCATTTATACCCTATAGACAGAAGTAAACAAATCTGCATTTTTGTGCCTCTTTTTAATTAATAATGTGCCTATAGAGCTGTTACATTAAATAATGCCAATTGTAGATTCAGATTTATGAAGAAGACTTAAAAAAGGAAAGATACCACAGAGAGAGATTCGGTGAAGAGAAGAAACTTTTGCAAAAACTTAATGAGCAATCAGAGTTCCAGCTGAACAAATTAAAATTTCAGGTATGTCTCAAAACAAAAGTATAATTCCCAAAACATACTTTATTCTTAGTTTCTCACTTCCAGGATAACCCAAGGAATAGTATATCAGTAACTGACATAATATTTTATGTGAGATTCTCACCTTGGACGAAATCATTCCAGACAGGAATCAGATACCATGAATGGTATTGCACCAGTATAATACAAGCTCTGTGCCTTTTTTGCAGGCATCAGGACATTGCATACATTTACTAAAGGGTGGAGCTTGTGCTGTGACAGTACAGCACTGCTTCTGTTTAACAATATCAGCTTGTGATACTGGTATAATGTGAAATATAATAAATACTTTTTTCAATAAAACAGTTCATAAATACAAATGATTTATGCACTCTGTATTGTATGAAATGAGTTGAATCAACGAGTACCAGGATAATCTGTACCTAAGACATCTTTGACAGGATTTTGTTCAATAGTTTCTTGATAATCATGGATAAATGGAAGTTTTCATGGCCCTTCTGAGTAATACGTGCTATTACATTGCATTTAGAACATAAAACATGAATCATACGGGTGGCAGGAACTTCATTGGTCTTCTAGTCCAACCTTCTGCTCAAGATAGGAAGGAGACTTCTACCATCCCAAATGGTTAATAGATTTTCACCTTATATTCAACCTAAGTAGCCTGTTTAGTTTATTGAAATGACTGCTCTTGACTGAGGGCTTTATTATAAGAAGCAATATATCTTTTATTAACAACACACAATTTTATTCATCTTTTTTTAACTTGGAATACAGTCAATCACATTTCTGAGTTATTAAATGATGCAGCAAAAGGACCACTAGAGGGCATAAGAAGTCTTCCTTTCAACAATTCTGAAATTTGCTTTTCAATAACTGCCTTCTCTTGGCAGATAACATCTTTTCATGAAGTCTTGTTGGTACACAACTAATACTTGCTTCCTTATTGGATGCAGGCCTGTGTTCCTCTGAAACCCAGCAAGATACTGACAAATGCTTATTTAGGCAAGGCTGTAAGGCTTCTTTTTAAAATTTCATCTTTTAATAAGTTTAATAATTAATGCCATTTTCATACAATATTTAATAGTTCTTCTTACACATGCAACTTCTTTCTTTATAGCTGCATAGTATATAGTGTATATTTTTACTTCATTGGCTGAATTTCTCCTTTTCACAGATTAAACACTTTCAGACAGAAAATGAACTTCTTCAGAAACAAGTAAAACAACAGGTTTGTTTTTTGCTTTAGATTTATTTAGTGACTCCTAAAGTTGCAGACTATACTTTTAATATTACTATTATGATTAAATATAAAATTGACTAATATTAGCTTTATAGTTACTGCTCCTAATAAACGAAAGTTTTTTTTTAATCTATTATCATTCTTTATATAATTCAATATTTTTATGATGCACTATATTAAAAGCATTTGACTAGCATACATATATAGTTTAAAGCAATATAAAAATCAAAAATACAACTTCAATAGTATATCCATAATTATAATATAATAAATTTAGAAAATTAAAGTCATAACCAAATTTAAGCTTTTAAAGTTAAATTCAGAAATTCTGGGAAGTATTTTGCAACCTTATTTTAGGATAATAAAATATATATAAAGTGTTTTTAAAGATAGTTTGTACTGAACCAAAAAAACCCCGAGCCATAAATACAAGAAATGCAAGTGTGTCACGTTTTTCCAAGAAAAATAATTCTTTCTATCAATGTCATTTTATGTCCATTTTCATATAGGCCCAAGATTTCCAAGCACTTACAGAAAAATATTTCTGCCTGCAACAGTTGTTTGTTCCTTCTTGTCTGAATTGTGGGAATTGTGCCCTACTTCAGCCATTGTCTGAACCTCAAATAACATCGTGCTCATGTGCTAACAGAAAACAGCAGCAGCCCCTGTAAGCTGAATCTCTGTCAGCAAAAAGGCTCAGAGACCAAACCTGTTACAACCAGATTCTGCAAGTGTTTAGTGAGAATTTTGTAATGTCAAAAAATATGCAACTCTACCAGCATGTCAGGTCCCCAAAGAAATGCATTTTAATCCTATGCCTATTTTCTACTTCTGTAGCCTTTCTTTGTGACCTGCCATTCTGTTGGGAGCGGGAAGCTTTTGGGATTGCTTTGCACTGTCTGCTATGATGCCCTTTCCCCAAGGGATGGAATGTCCCTCCCTTATCTGAGAGACGGTTTGCGCTTGGAGCCAGAAGAAATCAAAAGTGAGAAAGACCTTGAGGAGCCCACCAAAAAGACCAGTTACCAAAACACGATGCCATCTGTGGATTGCCTGGGATTCAAACGAACACTGGGACACTGGGGGGAGGAGTATTGAATTTTGCTTTTAATATACTGCTTTGCAGGTTTTTCTCTCAGACCTCGCCTTGATTCCCTGCTATCACTAGCCCCTAATAAAAGTTCCTTTTGAGACAATGCCTGTTTCAAGAGTTCTGCTTTCTTGGGTGGCTTACACAGCAGTTTAATTTTATTTCGCATTTCTTTCTTAGCTATTATACCCTCTTCCATCACTTACCTAATCACTTTGCTTTCTTCTGGGAATTTGATAAGTTTATTATGTAACAGGTAATGGACTCATTTCTACCATCTGCATTTCCTGTACGTCAATTCTAGAAGGCAAAAGAAAAAACATTTTATTCTTATTTTGTCTCTTGTACAGCTATACTTCTGTATCATTATCATTTTAAAAAGTAAGTTCAGATTATTAAAAAGAAGCATGCTTATTTTTCTCTATCTACAGATATATGTTATCTGTCTGTTCAGTTATAATATATAATTTCCACTTTGATGGAAATTATTTTATGCATATTTTAATTTTGTAAACAATTGTACATTTATATAGTAGCATAAATAAATTGTAGATAAAAATATTTTCAATTTGAAGTTATAGGCAGAATTTGATTTATTTTACTACCATTTAGTTAATTTTATACAACCCTTTCTAAAAGAGATTCTCAAGATATATACATGCAAAACTTTCCTTTAGCTTGTCCTGGCTTGGGTTGGGGAGTCATTATCAATTTTAAGAATATTTGAGATAAAGTACAGTCAAATATTAAGAAAAAAGTAAATGTGTGTGTATGCATGTGTGTATATATGTATGTATATGTCAATATCAATATCAAGGCAGCATGAAATGTTCTGATCTATTTCTGATCTTGTCTTGTTTCTATTATTTATTTCTCAAGTCAATACAATCACATGACTTCATTTGCAGGAATGAATGGTAAAACCTTACAAATTTCACACATCTAACTGTCAGAATAAAGGGGGAAATACCAATTTAACATCAGTATAATAAAGGATAATATAAGTCTGTGTTGTACATTTAGGGACATTACCTAAAATGCATTGCTAGGATATAACTGTGCCACAAGAGTAAATAGTTTTTTTTTATTTCTTATATATTTATGACAAATTAAAAATGTATACGTGTACAGGTTTCTCAACCTCAGCAGCTTTAAGACTTGTGGGCTTTAAGTCTCAGAATTCCCTAGCCAACATTCTGACTGGGAATTCTGGAAGTTCACATATTTTGAAATTGCTAAGGTTGAGAAACACTGATATAATACAAACCAAATTTGAATAATCCTTTTACTGTTTTTCTAACATGAATTTGGGAGAAAATGGTTTCCACTAATGTTTTTAAAGTGAGGTTAATTAATTTTGGCCTTTATTCTACAGCTTTCACAATCTGGATCTTGAGCTGTGCAATATATTCTAAACAATTTTTTGTCTTTCTTTAGAAGAGAGTTTCAAGGGTGGACTTGTTTGCTGATTGTCTGTTTTGTATTCTTTTCTGCAGTCTTTATGATCATTTTCTTATATAATCAAAGCAGATCTAGCATGTATTTCTTTATAATCTGCCAAGCAATTTATCATCAGACATAAAAAGTGTTAGAAGGGCCTCAATATGTAGGCTTAGCATATGGAATACAGCACAGTTACTTCATTAAATTATGACTTTATATGTGCCTCTTTTGTATCTCACATTTAATATTTACTTTTTGGTTATCCATGAAAACGTTTGTTTAGTCTGAATGCAAATTCTGGCTCTTTATTCTTTGAAATAGTTTCAAGACCTAATTGTAAAAATGATGTTATTTGTTGTAATGCAGTGTTTGAACATTACTGTTTGGGGTTTTTTTTGAATATTCAGTAGTTTCACATAGCATTTCATTAAAAACCATTTATGCTTTCAGTTGCATATTTATATCTCCACATCCTCATTTTATTTATGCTTTTTTATCCTTCTCTGCTAAAATATATATGCTGGGTAATTTATCCCAATACTTGCTTATAGTTTTATAGTCTAGAGTAACAAAAGGGAGGGAGGAAAAATGGAAAGAAAAACCAGCTAGAAATTGTTCATTTTGACTAAGCTGTTATTATCCTAGAGCTAATGGAATGGCTTACGATTTCCCTATTTTAGATGGAGTGTAAAAGATCGTTCAGTTATTTGCTTCTAAAGTAAATCAGGGGATATATTTTTTATTATCTAATATTGTCTAGAATCAATGTTTCTCTACCTTAGCAACACTAATGTGTGTCTACTTCAATTTCCAGAATTCCCCAACCAGCATAAAGTTGCCAAGGTTGAGAATCATTGATCCAGGTGGCTGTTAAACCATAGAAAGTTCCTTTTTTATTTCAATGTGAAAATATTGAGATAAATGTATATTAGTTGAAGTTCTTATATAAATTGCCTAGCTGTGGGTACGATGTCATAATTCTACTCAGTTCAGCAATTTGTCCATTTAGGAACAACATCTAAAAATAGGCTGGATTAGAGCCCCAAATCCTACTTTTCCTGATGAAAACACATCAACAAACACTATATCCATATTGTAATCTTTATTATTCCAGTTCATACACCTGAAAAACAGTAGATAGAGAATAGATAACTAGAGTACAGATGTTTCTCTATGAACATGGGCTGGCTCTAATTGGAAGGGGGAATGCCTGCTTTCCTTGCTGAAAGTCTGGTTTGTAACTATTGCATTTTTAGGACTAAAAAGCCATATATCTAAACTTGAGTGCTACACCAGGTTATATGCGGTGTACTAAAAATCCATAGGTCAATCCCATTTTTGTATTAGTTTATTTTTTACCTCAGGGGGAAAAAACTTTACTGTAATTAGGAGTATTCAAAGGTCATGTGTTAAATGAGTAGGAAGTGGTTAAAAGAAAATGACAACCAATTCAAACATTTAATTTAAAGTAATTTATACAAACAACTGGCTATTCGACACCCTTTAAATACAATGCTGACTCAAATAGATCTTGATAGACAGAATGTACAAAAGCTGTTATAAAGCATAAATGTAGGTCCTCCTTTGATACCCGTGAGCTCCAATCTGCTCACTAACTAATTTTTCAGTGCTTACCAGTTTCCATTTCCAATCTGATTTTAAGAGTTTTAAATAGAAGATTGGTATGTTGCAATGTAAATTAATTGCCTCTGCATTAGCCTTATTTCAAAGAATGTCTTTGGGCTATAGATAAGTCCATAAACATTCTTAAAATAAAAAAGTGGATGACTTCACCACAATACTTCAGTATGAATGTTGTAAGGAGACATGATAAGAATAGTGTTACTTCTAATGTGTGTAATGTTGCTGATCACTCCTTCTGCCATTTTGGGATAGCACCCAATAAAATGGATTCTATTGGAACAATTAATCAGTTGGCCAACTTGCCTCCAGAAGTTGTGATGCTCTAACATTGGAAGTTTTAAAGAAGAGATTGGACAACCATTTGTCTGAAATGGTATTGGGTTTCCTGGGTTGGACTAGAAGACTTTCAAGGTCTCTTCCAACTCTGTTATCCTGTTATTCTGAAAATTTAAAATATATCTATGCCTCCCACTCCATTGCCTTTTAACATTTTATTTCAGTGTTTCAATTAAGATCTGAAATGAATAGCTTAACTGAAATACGCATGATTTTGCAAGACCTTTTTTTTCCTTACAGATGTTTTTTTTTAAAAAAATGTAAAATCCTAACTTACTGCCATCAGAGGTGGAGATTAGAATTTCATCTGTTAGGTCAATATGTTTTAAAACAGCTGAAGGATTTAATCAGAAGAATTGTTTAATCAAAATAAGAGGGAGCAATTTAGGAGTAAATTACTTTGATATGACTAATGAAAAGTCTCACAATATCATTATATTTACCATTTATACTAAACTTTTGTTTGAAGTGTCTATGAAGTCCACATTGCTGTAATAATGTTTTATTGTTCTGCACAGCCAGACTAACAATGGTATGTTCCTGACTGGTTTCCGCCAGATGTGCACCACAAGGAAAATGGTAAGGCAGCAGCAAACACATATTTTAAGTATTTTCTTTTAATGGGTCTTTTTTTGAGGGGGAGGTGATAGCTAATAAACTTTCATAAGCACTCAATGATTTGTATACAGCTCTATTTGTAAAACTACAGTGCATACATGTGGCTAAGACTATATATTCTAAATATGATACAGCTGTCAGGCTTTTTATTTAAAAAATATGTTATACATTAGAGAATTGTGTAAATAATGATATCCATGGAGAAGAAATGGTCATATAAATATTTTAATTTGAATAGAAGTACCTCTTGACTGATCTTAAGCTAGATGGTGCATCTTTGATTTGTAAAGGAAATAGCCAACTTGTTTTTGCATACTAGAGAGAAATTCACTGCAACTATTACGGAAACCTGGTGGGATGAAACCCACAAATGGAACACACAGCTAGAGGGATTTAAATTATTTAAAAGAAACAGACCAAATAAAAGAGGAGGTGGAGTTACTCTCTATATAAGGAATAACTACATCTCCACAGAAATAGAGTACAACAATGATGAAAACTGCCTTGAATGCATTTGGGTCAATATAAAAGGGGGAAAATGACATTGCCATAGGTGTATACTATAGGCCACTCTACCAAACAGAGGAAATAGTCAGTTAACTAAGGTATGTAGGAAGCACATCACAATAGTAATGGGGTCTTTAATTACCCTGACATCAACTGGGAGACAAACTCTGCACCAAGTGGAAGATCAAACAGATTCCTGACGAACCTAGCAGACAACTTTGTCTCCCAAAAAATAGAGAAGCGAACTAGGGGATCAGCCTCATTGGACTTTCACTAACAGAGATGAAATGATAGAAGGTGTTGAAGCCATAGGAACCTTGGGGGGTGGGAGTGATCATGCAATATTGGAATTCAACGTTATGCAAGCACAAGCAATAAAACATAGTCAAACTAGAGTTTTGGACTTTAAGAGAGCTAATTTCAATAAACTTAGAGAGAGCTTGGGAAGGATTCCATGGATGAGAATCCTCAAGGGGAAAACAACTCAAGAAGCATGGAAATTTTGAAAAGTGAGAATATAAAAGCCCAGTCTAGTACAATACCAATGAAGAAGAAAAATAACAGCTCTCAAAAGAAACCAGCATGGCTGCAGAAAGAACTCTCTGGTAAATTGAAAGACAAAAAGGACAAGTACAAAAGGTGGAAAGAGGGGTACATAACTAAGGCAGAACATCAGCAAATAGTCCGAGCCCGCAAAGATGAAGTGAGGAAAGTTAAGGCTCAAAATGAACTAAGACTTGCGACAAAAGTAAAAAATAATTTAAAAAGCTTCTTTCAACATGTAAAAAAACAAGAAAAAAAGTTAAGGAAACGATTGGTCCATTAGTGGGAGAAATTGGCAAGAAGGTGACAAGCAACAGGGAGAAAGCAGAACTACTTAACTCATTTTTTGCTTCTGTCTTTACACAAAGGGAAAAAACAGTTCAACCTATCAAAAACAGTACTATAAAAAACAGATTAGAAAGACAAGATAGAGAAGAAAATTGTAAGTGAGCACCTGTTCACCCTAGATGAGTTCAAATCACCAGGACCAGATGGATTACACCCCAATGTTCTGAAGGAACTGGCAGATGTGATCTCAGAACCACTGATCTATATCTTTCAAAGATCCTCAAAGTACTTGGGAACTACCAGGGGACTGGAAAAGAGCTGATGTAGTTCCCATCTACAAAAAAAGGAAAAAAAATGGATCCAGGAAACTACAGACCTATCAGCCTGACTTCAATACCTGGGAAAATTCTGGAAAAGATAATCAAGCAACGAATCAGCGAACACCTAGAGGCAAACAAAGTCATTACCAAAAGCCAACATGGGTTTGTCAAAAACAGATCATGCCAGACAAATCTTATTGCATTATTTGACCAGATGACAAAATTAATGTATCAGAGGAATGCTGTGGATATAATTTACTTGGACTTCAGTAGGAATTTAATAAAGTAGACCACAACCTACTACTTGATAAGATAGAGAAAATGTGGGTTAGACAGCATCACTACTAAATGGATTCGTAGCTGGCTGACTGGCCATACTCAGCATGTGGTTCTCAAAGGAACTGCATTTACATGGAGGGAAATGTGTAGTGGGTGCCCCAGGGCTCTGTTCTGGGCCCAGTGCTCTTCAACATCTTCATCAATGATTTGGTAGGGATAGATGGGGAACTCATCAAATTTGCAGATGACACCAAGCTGGCAGGAATAGCCAACAGTCCAGAAGATAGGCTTAAGATACAGAAGGATCTTGACAGACTTGAACATTGGGCACTATCTAACAAAATGAAATTCAATGGTGAAAAAAATTTGGGCAAGAAAAAACAAATGCACAGGTATAGTATAGGTCCATTGTGGCGAACCTATGGCATGTGTGCCAGAGGCGGCACTCAGAGCCCTTTCTGTGGCCACACGCGCCATCGCCCCAGTTCTAGGCCTTCAGCTGGGTTTTATAAAACCTTTTCGCTTTAGACCTCTGCCGCCATGTGCAAAAAAAAAAAGTTCAATCAATCAATCAATTTCAACTTTTCGCGGGAAAAAAAAAGATCTCACAAAGTTGGAATTGATTGATTGAACTTTTTAGTCCCACCCAGTCTGCCATTGCCACCGTAGCCACGCCCATCCAATGGGCCACACCCACCCAACTGACCACACCCACCCAATGGGCCACGCCCACCCAGCACCCGACGATACATAAGTGGGTTTTGGGTTGCAGTTTGGGCACTCGGTCTCTAAAAGGTTCGCCATCACTGGTATAGGTTTGCTCAATAGTAGTAACTATGAGAGGGATCTTGGAGCCCTTATGGACAGTCACTTAAATATGAGCCAGCAGTGTGCTGCAGCTGCCAAAAAAGCCAACAGTACTAGGCTGCATTAACAGAGATAGAATCAAGATCACATGAAGTGTTAATACCACTTTACAATGCCTTGGTAAGGCCACACTTGAATACTGCATCCAGTTTTGATCACCACGATGTAAAAAAGATGTTGAGACTCTGAGTACAGAGAAGAGCAACAAAGATGTTTAGGGGACTGGAGGCTAAAGCATATAAGGAAAGGCTGCTGGAATTGGGTATGTCTAGTTTAACGAAGAGAAGGACGAGGGGTGACATGATAGCAGTGTTCCAATATCTCAGGGGCTGCAACAAAGAAGAGGGAGTGAAAGTATTCTCCAAAGCGCCTGAAGGCAGGACAAGAAGCAACGGATGGAAACTGATCAAGGAGAGAAGCAACCTAGAACTAAGGAGAAATTTCCTGGCAGTTAGAACAATTAATCAGTGGAACAACCTGCCTCCAGAAGTTGTGAATGCTTAAACACTGGAAGTTTTTAAGAAGAGACTAGACAGCCATTTGTCTGAAATGGTATAGGGCAGGGGTAGGCAAATAAGTTGACACCTTCTTCTTTATGGCAGCCCCTCAAATACTGGAATACGGCTATCGTGTCACCCCTAGTCCTTCTTTTCTCTAGCCTAGCCATACCCAATTCCTGCAAACTAGTCAAAGGAAATGTGGCGAGACACTTTCTATGACTGCAAGATTGATTGAGGTGATATCATCCATCACTTCTAGAATGTACTTTTTTAATTTTATGCCAAAAAAGTGAAAGGAAATATACTACATTTATCCAACAGAATGAATTCCCTCCCCCCATCAAAATAATAACCTTTCAATTTGGAGGTTTTCTTACATTCATCGACAACAGTAGAAGAAGCTGGAAAAATGAAGGAATGAGTGAGAGATAGAAAACAGTGCTACAAAACGGATGCCTTTGAATTACCCTGCATAAATTGTTGCTTGGACAGGTGTTTTGTCTGGTGAATTTAACTCTTTTTGTATCACCTAGAATTTCCCTTTCCTCCCCCCCCCGTTCTGTTACTATTTTCCCTCATCTTACTTTCCTTAGTGTCTTTCCTTTGTTTTTCTTTTCCTTCCATTGCAAGGATCTTTTAGTGTATTTCCTTTGCTGATTTATTTTTTGCTGTTTCTGAAAGAAGAAAGGAAAGCCATGTGTGTGTGTGTGTGTGTGTGTGTGTGTGTGTGTGTTCTTGAGAATGTATATTTGCATTTTAAAGTGCTACCTGTGAGACAGTGAAGATACATATAGTAAATAGTTTATAAAACAGGGCACCTTATTTTGTAAGAAATCAATTTTTAATTCACATTTAAAAATTCAGTTAATATATTCTTTTGTTCTTCCCTATTGTGGAAGTTTAGGTTCTGAAACTATACGTAGATATTGTAACTATACACAAACTCACCTATGCACATACAGTAAACCAGTCTAATACACATTGCTGGGTGTTACAAGCACACATTTATGATGGATGAAAATCTATGGGATTTGTTTTAGCTTGTGTTAGCAACCCTAGGTTGATATAATGGTGGCCTTTGCAAAAGTTTTTCATCAAGCTTTTATTTATGAAGATGGGATCATCTTAAATTTTAAGTAAATACAGTGAAATGGGCTGGTCACATAGCAAGAAGAACTTATGGCAGGTGGACCAAGGCAGTCATAGAATGGATCCCACTTGATAAAAAGCACCCACAAAAGTGACCTAAAACAGGATGGATTGACAACATCAGCAAGTATTGCTGGTCGATTTGGCAAAAGATGCTCAGGACCGTATTGGTTGGAAACATGCGGAAGAGACCTTCATCCTACAGTGGATAGACAATGGCTAAAATGATGATGATGATGATGATAATGATGATGATGACAGTAATTATTTCATCTCATGCTTTGCTTATCTTTATGTATTATTTAAAGATGTCTTATCTGAAGGCTACCTTTGGAGCCAAACAGGACTTCTTTCTCTAATTTCATCAGATTCCTAACATTGTTTGCAATTCCTGTGCCAGCACTAATGTTGGCAGGCATTATGTGTTTTTCCCCTCTCTTTTTAACTTAATGGATTTTTGTGGATACAAGAGATGGTAAATTACAAGTGGAATCCAGTAACATCTGGCCCCTATAACATTCCGTGAATAAGGCAGATTATATGCTAAAAGCTTTATCTGGGAAAGCAATCACAGCACATTATATTCAAATTGTTGTTTCAGATGCTCACTTTGCTGTTCATAAAACTAAACTTCTTTAGAGGCAATGAATTGTTTAGTCATAAGATTGCCTGTTAACTCTTTGTATGAAAGCTCTGTGTCTCTTTATAAGTACTTAATAACTTGGATGTGTATGGCTTTAGTCTTGCTGAACCAACTAACAGGACAGACCAAGCTGGCTAGCTTCACATACTTGGAGCCCCTGAAGTGCTTAAAAGCTTTAGTTCATAAAGTTGAAGTTTCATATAGTTCATATAGTTGTGAGCCAACTGTCCTCAAAGAATAAAAAGATTTGCAGAGAAAGTCAGTCTGGCTCCAAAGTCTTGGAAATAGTTGCT
>NW_015389078.1:61179-72101 GCF_001527695.2 Protobothrops mucrosquamatus | reverse complement strand
TACACATGTTGCACTTTGTCAATAAAGGTTGATTTAATTTAATTTGATTTTATTTTATTTGAATGCTGCAACAGCTGTAAGTGTGAGCACAGAGTGTAAGTCACTTTTTTCAGTGTCATTGTAACTTTGAATGGACACTACATGAATGGCTGTAAACTGAGGACTACCTGTAACTCATTTTGGAAACAGGCAAGAGAATGGTTTGCTTGCTTTTGTTATGTCTCAACTCTTGTGTAAATCAAAAAGAATAATTAATATAATATTAATAAAATACAAACTTAAAAAAGCTGTAGCCCTCGTATTGTCAGAAAATACCCCCAGAAGATAATACTTCTGGCTCATGATATGGAAAGAATGAAAAGAGAAGGCCTGGGTCCAATTGAAACTCTTCCCATATACAGAGCCTCATTGTAGTGGCCAGAGTGATTGCTATGGTCATATTTCAAGTTCAAAGTAAATCAGCAAGCCATGACAAACAATTTCAAATTTGAGAGTTAGAACATATTATCAAATTGCAAGAAGGGCTCTATTTATTAAATAAAATAAGTTTAGTACTCTGTCATCATAAAGATAAAATGTATTTTTCCTGCAACACTAATAAAAGTTTTCCTATTGCATCATTAATATGAAGCTGAATGAAGATAATATGTATGTGGCTATTGTATGATGAATCAAACCTAAAAACAGGACTGCCATCAATAATGAGACGACAGGATTAATACCTGTTTTATCACCATGCTAGCTCAATTCTTCCTCCTGCATAGGAGAGTTAAGTGCTTCCCTTTTTAATCAAGGACCATTGACAAATACTAGCAAGTTTCCTCTTTCCATTCTTTGATTGCCTTCCTAGGAAGATACAATTCTATCTTGTAATCAATGAAGTACTTATTAAGGGTGCACCATCAGTCTTGATCATAGAGATCATAGAGGTATTAGAAAGAAAAAATAAATTTAACTTGGCCAGAAAGTCAGAAATGAAAAAAAAAAAAGGATTTTCATGTCAAATTAAGCCATGTTGTTCTCATCAGGTTACCTCTAATATAACATACCTGCATACACCTGGCAGGTAAATCCTGCTGATTCTCAGGATGTGGTATGGAAGTCCCTTACCTCTGCATCTACTTCCATCCCTTGAGTTTTGCTGTAGACTTTGACTTGAAGCAATTATTGCATCATTAGAACATAGAAAGTGTCCTGCACACAGTCAGACTATTAATGAATGTTTTTCCTTTGGATTATCACTGACTGGAAGTCTCTCTCCCTCTCTGGTTTTATGGAGGAGTTTTTTCAGCCATACCTAAAGATAAGAAGATTGGGGCCTTTTCTATGCAAAGCATGTGTCTTACCAGCAACAATATACTACTTTCTAGGAATATATATCATAAAAACCATATTAATCTTTTCTAGCAAAATGAACAAAGGAATCTGAAAACCTAATAAATGAATTCTTGCCTGCCTGGTCTCAGTACATTTCAGTGTTAAAGATGAAAAATGATAATAAGTGAGAGCAAGATTCTTGAATATCTATTCACAGTTAGCACTTTGGAGAACAACTGAGAAAAAGGTGCTCAGATCACTGGATTACAGTTTTTCACACTGCATTTTATTCTGCCATGCATTTTATTCACTTAAATAATAGTAAACATTGTTAACAATCAATTGCAATATACATTATAAAATACCAATATTATTAAACTGTTGACCTCATTGGGAAAATGCAGAATTAGGATAGTTCTAACTGATGGACTGCCATCAACTGCCCATATTTCTCTGCTCAAAATTCCTCTTTCTAAGTTGTTTTTTTCCCTCTGGCAACAATAAAATGTAATTCTTTTCATTTCCTCTGTAAACTGGAAATGATGGAAAGAGATGTACTAGAAGAAAAAAAACCCCTCTCTGCACTGTCACAAATAGTAGGTACGCTTATAAATACTGTGAAAAGATGTGCTAAAGCATTCTTAGAATGAGTGATGAAAACTGAAGCCTTCCTTGTAGAAGAAGAAAGCTTTCAAGAAATTAGAAAATGCATTTTTACTATTTCAGCAAAAAGAACAACCCACAATCAGAATAAAGAGATGGACCAGGGGTTGGTGGAGTGCCTCCCCACTGTGTTTTGAAATGAAATAAGATTTCAAACAACTTGGCTAAATTTGAGGGACATCAGAGGGGAATAAGATTTATTCATTTAGCTCATATTGTTATTTGATCATTTGAGCTCAATGCTAAAGTCATGTGTGCTAACTTTGTGTCAAAAGTAGAGTATAAGTTAATGCTTATCAGAAGTATTGCTATTGGCAAGACTATTGTGGTATCTCAATACTTGATACCATTAGATTAGCTCAGCTCAGTTAAATGAGGATTAGTTCATCCAGACATGATTTCTGCTATTCTGTGAAATACAATTTACAATCACCTTGCTTCTCTCACTTTGGACATAGAACTATAACTGTGGCAAGATTAATGTGGAGCATTCATCATTCCCATTAATGGCTGGTAATGCTGGGCAGATATATTGTGTGGTCTGGTTTTAATTACTTTTTAAGGAGGCTACTGTATGTTTCCTTGTTGCAGCAGATGAAATACAGAATTGTGTTAGAAAGCTGCACCAACTGATTAAAATTGCCCACAGCAACCTTTGTTTGCTAGTAGAAGAACTGACAAATATCCAAAATAATAATTTGGAAACATTATTTTGTATTTCTGCTTATTGCAAATTAGGTCTCTTCTTTTTTAATGTTTTGAAAGTTTGCAATGCTTGACGATACCAGTGGCCCTATTAAATTGTCCTATTTTTGTTATGTTTTCTACATTCTGCAGTATTTCTGGAAACAATATCTTAATAAGCTTATCTATCAAAAAGCAATTATTATTTCTCCAACAAAAATGTGTAGAAATTAAAAATGAATCAAAAGCTTCAGCAGGATGCTATAATGTCTATTTAGATTTTAGTCTCTTTGGGCTGAATCTAGATTTTAATATATTTAGAGCAAATCCATTGAGATCGATATAACATTTAGGATTAACCATGACTAATTTGTTCATTGATTTCAGTGAGTCTACTCTTAGCGAGGCTAAATTCGATTTGATTCATTAAGTTCAAAGAGACTTCTTAAATAATTGCATTAAAAAATTGAAATGAGTGTTAATGGAGCTTTGTAAACTTGCTAGACTCCATAAATTTTCAAACAATTTCAAAGTTGATGCTATGGCTATAGAGAAAATACATCACCTAGTTTAGGACTTGAATTGACTCTATAAAAATAGCCTGAACCAAAATGGCTCATTGTTTGATTCATTACAATAACTAGATCAAGAGAGACTGAACTGCAGATGCCCTATATATAAAAGAATTCTATGGATCTATGGAGATTCTTAGTCATCCAGGTAATGGTTGTCCCAAAAGTGCTTTTTTTAAGTGGCAACTAGACTTTATTTTTTTTTGAAGATGTTTTACTTCTTATCCAAGAAGCTTTTTCAGTTCTGACTGAATGATGGAGAATGGAAGGATTGCAAGGAATATAAACCATTCTCCACCATTCAGTCAGAACTGAAGAAGCTTCTTAGATGAGAAGTGAAATATCTTCAAGAAAATATGAAGAAAGTTCAGTTGACTGTTGAAAAAACACCTTTAGATATACTAAAGATCTTTTCTAAAACAATGGAATTGATGTGTACATGCAGACCTGTGGTGGGATTCAAATATGTGAACAACCAATTCTCTGTGTGGATGCCACTTCCAGAAGTCCATTCTGGGCCTGGGCAACAAAAAAATAGCTACCGGTTCTGCCAAAGTGGTGCAAACTGACTGAATCTCACCACAGATGCAGACCCAGAATTCTTTTATGTGTAAGTGTCCCCTAAACTGAATTTATTTCCTTTTGATCATTGCAGATGACCTCTTCAAAAAACCATTTGAAAGATAGCATTTACTGTGTAACATAAATCCTTCCCAAATCCAAATTTGGGAGATATGAATAGGGGGAAAAATCTTCTCTATCCCTATGTACCTATAATTGTTTATGTATTAGGGATATCTTAGGTATTACTAGCTAATGCTGACCCAACCTGGTTCTGCTCTGCAATGATATATACAAAAGATGAAGATTTTGTTGTAGAATTACAATGATACAAAAATACACTGAATGAGTTTCCATTAGTTCATATATTGTCACAATAATGTTGTCTGTGAAAAGCAACCTTTTCTTGTATTAACATTCTTATTCTACATGAACATGAATTTTAAAAACTAGGGCAATCCATCTTTTATCATTTTACCATTCTACCTTTAAAATACATTTCTCACTAAGCTGTAGCATGAAATTTGACCGCTCACTTTTAGATGTTAACTGCAGATTTTTTTTCTAGTACTAGTGTCACTAATTTTTGAAAAGCACCCAAAGACTCTTTCCTTGAAATCTGTTGAGGAGGCAAGGATCACAGGAACTATAATATTTCTTCTGCTTGGGGTATTATACTCCAGTGGAGTTAGACTTAGCAGACAGAACTCACTAACTTCAAAGACAGTCAGAGTGAACTTTACTCTTTATTTCTCATACCCTAAAATATCTCAGTTATATTGCAACAAATGAACATGTTATAAAATAATAGAAAGAAGAGATGCATATCAGATTTGGCTATATCTTGACCATGAATCTAATAAAGACATTTCAGTGGAATTCCAAGTCAAGGTAGAATTCTCTCCAAAATGGCCAGAATAGAATGTGGAACTTCACGAAAACTTGTTATTTTCCTTTCTGATATTAGGGTTCTGTTTTTGCTTTATCTCAACAATTCAAAGTAATCTGCGTCATGAAACAGTGCAAGGATTACCAAAGTACAATTTAAGTGTTGTAGGATACAGTGACAACATCTTGAAAGCCTACCAAACTTTTCTTCTGGCTCTTTTCTTTCCAAATGTAGTCAAGACAGGGTTATCTTGAGTTGGTTTCTTATACCTTCTCCAGGACTGAGATTTTATTTTCCCTTAACTGTTTCTGAATAGCTTTATCATGGTTATTCCTGTATTTTTCTTTAGACTTGCACTTATTCTTTATATTCTTTATATTATATTTATATTCTCTTCTTCTTTATATTATGACCCATGGGACTGAATGAAATTTTAATTACATCATTGGAAATTAAGCTGCTGAGGTATTTTCCAGCACTTCATTTCTGCATTGCACATGCAAATTCAGTGCACATTTGTATCAAATTGCTGTATCAAATTATATTTTAATCTTATATATGACTAGAAATTTTGTCTTGGGACAAAACAAATTATCCAATCTAATGTAATAACTCTAAAAATTTTCCTTCAAATGCAATGCAAGAATATCTTTTTAGACATTTACAGTTGTTTTTCAGATATTTCAGTGAATTAATTTTGAAGTAACTGTGATCATTTAGCATCATTTTAAAAAAATATATGTGATCAAAACTCTGATCTATACCTCTCTATTAAACTGTACTGGTGTACAGTTCTGTGCCACATATTTCCAGAAGGATATTAGAGTATCAAAATGACCTCAGAGAAGAGTAACAAGATGATACAGGGATTGATAATGCCCCATGAAGATGTGCTGAAAAAAATTGGAATGTACAGTCTGAAGAAAAGAAGCATGGAAGACATGATAATCAGGTTTAGGTATATAAAGGAAAGCTACAAAGCAGATGGTCAAGGACAATTTGCCTTTGCTGTGAAAAGAAGGACCAGAAGTAATGAAAACAGTATGCTACTACCCAGACTTCATTTACTGTAAATAAAGGAAAACTTTCATATACAACAGTGAAAAACTTCAGATATAGAAGTTGTGAATTTGCCATTTCTGAAAGTTTTAAAGAAAAGGCTGAATGGCTACTTATCATGAGTACAATTGGAATTTTGGAATGCATTTTAACCTACATGTCAGACAAGATTTTTTTTTTTTTTTTGCTTTTTAATGCTTAGTTCTAACATATATTATTTTTTAAGAATTAATTTCTGAGACTGAAAGTATGTTTAAAGTGAATTTTGGAAATGAAATTCAGTATTATACTTATTTTCTTTGAGTTTTATTGTAAAAAACAAATCAAGAATCTTTCTTTGTTCAGTTTGCAGAACTTTTCAAAATATCTACAGAAATGTAATAAATTTGGATACTTTGTCTTTTGGTGCAATAAATTGTAATTTCCAGCACAGGAGTGTCAAACTCACAACATCACATAATGTGTCCAGACTTTTTTTCCATTGCTGGGAATTGTGTGGGCGTGGTTTCTCTATGATGCATCCAGCCTGTGGGCCGGCAGTTTGACACCCCTGTTCTAGCAGAACCTTAAAATCAGGATGAATTTCTGATAGGAGCTTACATTTCTTAAACCATACATTAAAAATTATGTAAAACCACTTATAAAAAAGGGTGTAGTAAACAGGTTTTCAACACAAATATTGTAGGAGTTGAATCTGACTGGAAAATAGATGCTGTATCTAGTACTTTTTTGTAAAAAAAAAAAAAAAAAAAAGGTGCCAGAACTCACACACATCATACAATCCACCTTGCCTAACCTACAAGGTTCCATCCAAAAAAGGTGGCGGAACTCCGTTCTGGGTGTTCTATGAGAAAAAAAGCCCTGGCTGTATCCATTCATAGCATAATCATGCATAAATATCAATAAACGTACAGAGCACCAATTGACACAGTGCAGTTTCTAACATATATTTTTAGTTTGAACAACATAGGATGGGACATATTTTTCATTTGTCTCTTTTAAAAGGATAGTTTATGGCAAAGTAAACAAATACAGCATGCAGCAGCTAGTTAGAGTTCTCTGCAATGTATAATATACTTTATATTTGGTTTTAAAATAAGAATATTACAACTATGCCTTTATTCCTATCTGTGAAATGTTGAAAGATATAGAAATCTAGGCTAATAATTAACAGAGACTCTCTGCTCTTTCAACTGTGGCTTATATAAAACCAATTTCTATTCAATTATATTTGAATGAATTAAGAAAAAGTCACTGCAGTATAACAGCTTTTTGTTCACAGTATTTAATTGTCTGACCATCTAATCTAATCACTGACATCTCATCTTGCCACAGAATCCATGTCCTATTTGTTGTAGGGGAAAAGTTCAATTTCTCTTGTTTTAAATATTAATTGGGAAGCAGGTTTGGGACTGAATTTTTGGCTTGCAATTTCAGCAAATCAGCAGACTGTGTTTATTCATCTGTATAGGCTCAGCTGCCTGGCTTTAGGATTATGGGTCTCCAAGCAATGATAACATGAGATGAGACTCTTTCCAGTTTGGCTTATAAATTTACCCATAAACTGTATTGTACCAATGACATTATTAATTCTTTACTGCAAGAGGCAGAGTTTTCTGCTGCTTTGAAAGAAGCAATGGTGAGATCCATGCTTGAAAATAATTCTAGACTATGATTCAGTATTGTCAGTTAAGCAGTGGAGAAAGCAGTGATACTGCATCCCCATGACTTCTTAAAAAAAGGGATTATTGAGATTATGTGCAATATGCATTCATAACTGGATTTGGTTGCAGAATTATTATCACTATTATTATGACAAATCTTCAGCTCACATGTCCATCAGTAAGGGAAGGGGAAGCTGGAGTTTTAATTCTTTCTCAACTCTTTCTCAACTACCTACTCAAAGTAGGTGAAATATCATGTTATTCATCAAATATATAAGAGGCTAGCAATATTTTATTGGGGACACTATTGCATACGATAGCCCAATAACTAATTTGAAATCTTATAAGATAGCCTCACAGACATTTTTAAAAATCTATATTTAATATGTAGATATATTGTTGTACTCAAGGACATCATAAAAACTTTGGATGTGGTAAGATGGAATCAAGGTTAACTAATGTCTTTAGGTTCATTTGAATTAGCCAGGATATTTTGGATCTAAGAGTTTCTAAGTTAGAGACTTAATTCATTTATTCACTTGATTTATATTTTGCTGTTCTGTTTAAATTGAATGTTCAAGGTGACTACAGTTTTAAATACACATTGTACATGTTAAATATATATATATATATATATATATATATATATATATATATATATATATATATATATACACACACACACACACATATATATTTAAATACATTCTATATATAAGGAGGACAAAAGAGAAAAAATGGGAAAATTTTAATATAAAGAATGCAAATATAAAATATGAATAATAAAATCATAACTGTTAAAAGCATGGCATAGGTCATGTAGTAGGTATGCTAGTAATGCATGAGGATTTCATCTGTATGTCCCTCTAAGAACAGGGACACCAAATTCAGAAGATACTGTCTTGCAGATTTTAAAATTTGAGCAATGCATAAAAGAAAAAAATGTTGTAGGAGAGCTGTGTTTGGTGGCAAAAAAATTAGGAGTCTAATAGCACCCTTTCTGACTGACAATTTTTTTAAAAAGGCAGAAGTTTTCATTTTCCACAAGATAGGTGGTCTCTCTGAGTGTTAGAATTTCAAAATTTAGATATTTAAAGATTAAAATGACCAATAAACCTTACTTTGAACTGAGCCACTAGTTAAATTTTTTATTAATTTAATAAAGTATAAAATACAAAGATATAAAAAAAAATGAAGGGTAAAAAGGAGACGGGATAAAAATGCAGGGTAGAAGGGAAAAAAGAAAAAAAAATACTTTTGACTCATTTTGCTGCAGTAGAATAAATAATAACATGAAACCTCAACTTTTTACTTTTATGTAGCAGTATATACACCAAACCTATCTAATCAGCAAAAGCCACAATCAAAGTTTCATTTTTTTTCCTATTTTAAGTCCAAAATCCAAAGGTGGTTTCCAAGTGGAAACAAAATTAATTGTATTCTTTTCTTTAATCAAAGCAGTCAATTTAGCTATCTCTGCTAATTCCATCAGCTTTTGCAGCCATCCGTCCATTGTGGGAATCACAGTGTCCTTCCTGTTTTGTGCATAAAGTAATCTTGCTGCCATAGATAGCTTGTACTAGAGTAAAAATAGTAATGCTTCCTTCTCATTTCTTTTTCTTGGAGCAGCCTTTTTGGACTTTTCTCATCACTCATTTTCTTTTAGTGCTCTCTGGCAGACACATCAAATTCTGCAACAAACAGCCTTTTCTGTGAAATATGTCTCCCCAAAAGTGCAGAGTTAGAAGAACAGAGACTGGCTCCTTGTCATTACCCACACCACAAATTCACACCCACCAGATACCTGAGAAGGGAAGCAAAAGTTATATATCCTCTGAAAATTTATTGGGTGATTGATTTTATTTGTGTTGCTACCTGGTTTCATTCTCTCCTGGCAGAATAACACCGGAAATTAAATACACTGTAAACTTTTATAGGGGCCAAAAAATGCACTATAGCTTTAAAATACATAGTTTTACCGTACATTAAGTAAGCTAAATAAGCACGTTTAACTAAATATATTTCACTATTAGAATTATTATAGAATTCATGTTATAGAATTGAGCAGGACTGTTGAGGTTATGGTGTCCAATTCTCTGTTCAGTACAAAAATCAAATTAAAGATTTACCAGCAAACAGCTTTTCAGCCACTGTCTGAGCACATCCAGTGAACTGAAATCCATCAGCACCCTCTATAACTTGTTAAAATGCTCTTATTATCGGAAAGTATTTTTTTTCAAACATTTAGTTGGAATCTGTCTTCCTGTAATTTAAATTTATTCATGCATGTCCTGTACCTTGGCCTTCTGTGTGATATTCTCTTTCATGTATTTGAAAAAAGGCTACCATATCTTTTCTCAGTCTTCCCTTTTTTTTGATCCATTCAATCATGTTTGATTGTCAGAGATTGCCTGGACAAGNCACACGGCTAACGTCAGGAGGCTTTGCTTTTTTAAGGTTAGACATCAATGAGGAGTCTCCTTTCGCGCACTCAGGTCCATCTTCCGTTTTCCTTTCCATATCACCTTCGTACCTTTCCCCTTGGGTCTTTTCCAATGCCGCCCCATGCTTCTTTGCCCATAGCCGAGTATACGTCGCACCAACTCGCTTTCCAACATTTTCCCCCCTTTTTGTCTCCTTTTTGTTGGTACAGCCATCTGTTTCCTTTTCTTTTTCTCCCCCCTTTATTCCGATGTAGTTACCATTGCAAACACAATGCATAGGGGTTGCAGTTTTTTCTTTTCTTCCTTCCCAGTTAGCAATCTGCCTCTCGGCACCCTCCCCACTCCTCGTAATCTTCCTCCTTTCCCCTCGACTGGTGTCCTCCGTTCGCCCGCTACCACGTGGACTATTCAGTCTGTTCCATTCCCCTCCCCAATGCGTTTGTACTGGGGTCTGGGATCTGAGGTTCGGAGCCGCAATTGCAATTCTCCCCTTTTCCCTGCGGTTAGTGTCCTCTGTCTGCCTATCTTCCTGCAGATCATTCAGCCTGTTCCGCTCTCCTCCACAGTGTCTCCGTGCTGGAGTCCGGGGTCCACACGGCAGGTGGGTCATCGTCTCCTGTCGAGTCGGGGTGGTGGTGGTTCCCTTCTCCTCCTGATGAAGAAATGGGGGGTCTTGAATTTCGGCCAGAACGGTCCATTGCCTTTGATCAAGACACGGTTTCCTATCCAGTCCTGCCGGGCTTAGTTGCCTGGGGGGAGGCGTGCCAGTTGTTAAAGAGCAACCTCCCCTTTTTGTTCCATATGATGTCCCCTCAATCTCCTGGGGGTGTTCGCCGGTTCTGGGGGGTGACATTTTGAGCCCTGAGGATGTCAGCAGGTGGCTGACGAAAGCTAGGCGTTTTAATTGGTTTTATTAGTAATTTTAGTAATTTTAACATTAAACCAAATTTTCTATCATATTCCCTGGTGCTCGTGTTTTTTCACTGTTTTAATATATATATATATATATATATATATATATATATATATATATATATATATATATATATATATATATATATATTTTTTT
>NW_015389078.1:51593-57109 GCF_001527695.2 Protobothrops mucrosquamatus | reverse complement strand
GGAAAGTATTTTTTTTCAAACATTTAGTTGGAATCTGTCTTCCTGTAATTTAAATTTATTCATGCATGTCCTGTACCTTGGCCTTCTGTGTGATATTCTCTTTCATGTATTTGAAAAAAGGCTACCATATCTTTTCTCAGTCTTCCCTTTTTTTTGATCCATTCAATCATGTTTGATTGTCAGAGATTGCCTGGACAAGCCCTGCAGTCTTCTTGGCAAGATATGTGAGTGGTAGTTTGCTATTGTCTTTTTCCCAGGGCTGAGAAAAAGTGAGTAATCCAAGGTCACCCAGTTGCCTTTAGATCTAAGGGAGGACTAGAATCTGCTGTTTCACAGTTAATAATAATAATAATAATAATAATAATAATAATAATAATAATAATAATAATAATAATAATAATAATAATAATAATAATAATAAAGTTGGAAGGGACCTTGGAGGTTGTCTAGTCCAACCCCCTGCTCAGGCAGGAAACCCTACACCATTTCAGACAAATGGCTGTCCAGTCTCTTCTTAAAAACTTCCAGTGTTGGAGCATTCACAGCTTCTGGAGGCAGGTTGTTCCACTGATTAATTGTTCTAGCTGTCACCAAATTTCTCCTTAGTTCTAGGTTGTTTTTCTCTTTGGTTAGTTTCCATCCATTGGTTCTTGTCCTGCATTCAGGTGCTTTGGAGAATAGCTTGACTCCCTCTTCTTGGTGGCAGCCCTTAAGATATTGGAACATTGCTATCATGTCACCCCTCATCCTTCTCTTCATTAAACTAGACATATCCAATTCCAGCAACCATTTCTTATATGTTTTAGCCTCCAGTCCTCTAATCATCTTTGTTGCTCTTCTCTGTACTTTTCCTAGAATCTCAACATCTTTTTTACATCATGGTGACCAAAACTGGATGCAGTATTCCAAGTGTGGCCTTACCAAGACATTGTAAAGTGGTATTAATACTTCATGTGATCTTGACTCTATCCCTCTGTTAATGCAGCCTAGAACTGTGTTGGCTTTTTTGGCAGCTGCAGCACACTGCTGGCTCATATTTAAGTGATTGTCCACTAGGACTCCAAAATCCCTCTCATAGTTGCTACTATTGAGCAAGGTATCACCTATACCATACCTGTAACTTTGGTTTTTCTTGCCTAAATGTAGAAACTTACTTTTTTCACCATTGAATTTCATTTTGTTAGATAGTGCTCAATGTTCAAGTCTGTCAAGATCCTTCTTTATCTTAAGCCTGTCTTCTGGAGTGTTGGCTATTCTTGCCAGCTTGGTGTCATCTGCAAATTTGATGAGTTCCTCATCTATCCACTCATCCAAATCATTGATGAAGAGCACTGGGCCCAGAACAGAGTCCTGGGGCACTCCACTACACACTTCCCTCCTTGTAGATGTTTCCCAGTTTCTAGCAGTTTCTAACTGCTACAGAAAGGCCAAACATTTAGTTTTAATTTTCTTTAGTCTCTCTACATTTTGTTTTCCTGATCATCCAAAACCTGCCTGTTCTAGTTCTCCAAATCCTTCATGTGTGGTACCCAGAACAAGTCACAACATTCTAAATGGTCTGATCAAAGTAAGACAAAGTGCATTTATTTTTCTTTTGTTGATCCAGCAAAAAAATTGTAGGCTTTTTTTTTTTTGCAGCCAGCTCATATAACTAGTTGATGTTCAGTTTGCAATCATTTAATATTCCAATATATTTTTCACAATTACTATTCAGATAAACTAAATCCTATACATTTTTGTGTATTATTTATTTCCTACAGGAGGAATGTTGCATTTGTTTCTATAAAATGTTTTTGTGTTACTTTCAAATGATATTTCTAATAAAAGAGTTCTGTTTATTTCTGTCTTTGCAGTATTTTCTAGCTTACCCAAATACAGCACCTGTAAATTTAATAAATGTTCTCTCTTCCTGTTCATCCAAGTCATTAACAATATTGAAGAATAGCAAACTTGAATTTTCGGTTATTGAATTTATTACCTCTCTCCAATATGATTATGAATCACTGATGAGCACTTTCTGAATGTCTATCCACATTTTCTTCCATCTTTAAAATACTGGTCAGAGTTTGTGGGCATGCTGGTAAGATGCAAAGAAGTCTAGCATTACTTCCATTTGAATCGTTACACAAAAAAGAACATGGGTAGGACACCTGTTTGAATCATCTCCACGGATGAATATCCAATTTCTCCTTTTCATTTCTACACATCAGTATGTTTTTAAATCCACATAAGTAAGCAAGCAAGTTTTTCCTTGGTCAACTGACAAGTATTTTTTAAAAAAATGGTTTGGCTTTAAACTCCCAACACAAGCAATCCCTATAGTGATATCTAGAGTTATTATGTCTGAGTGGCAAATAAAAAACCTGAAAAGTACTAGGATGTGAGCAAACAGACATAGAAAGCTAAAATTCAGTGCTGCAAACTAGGAATTGTCTGGAGTTTGACCAGATATGGCACCTTGTATTTGGTGATGAAAACTAAGGTAACCACCCAAGAATTTAAACAACATACTGTAAATTGAAATAAGCAATCTTTAGTCAATAGACTATCAAATCTAATTTGCTGAATATATTCTGCTTTATTTCTATTTGTCTCTCTATTCCCTTCATCCACAAGCATTAAAAGATACTTATAGCTGTTCCCATCTCTTTGCTAACCATGTGTTCTGCAGTTAATGTTGGACTCAATGGGATTAAAGAACCTATCAATTTTCTAAACTTGTCAGCCATGAAACATTTACCATCTGCCTGGGGAAATTGGTCTGATTTCATTTAGTTCCCAAGGTGAAGTTTCATTTAGACTTCCATAGTTCCACTTGAACAACTATAGTTAAGCATCAAGGGTTGTGTTCACTTTGTGAGAAACCAGGAACATTTCTTATTTGTAACCCCTGTTGAGATTACAGTAGTAAGGGAGTAAGCAGAGGAAGTAAGACTCAAATGAGAAAGTGTTTTAAAAAGTAAACCTAAATACAAATAAAAATATGGACTTCTGAAAAGTAAACATTTATTTCATCCAGGGGTGATGCTACTTAGAAATTTGGAAAAGTAAATTGTCTTTTAACAGACAAACTATCCCTAACTCACAAATTATGCAGTTGGAATGGTCATAAAAGACAGGCAGGTTTCTTTTTTTATAAATTACAGTCTGTTCATTTAACAGTTGGACAGCAAGTAAAACTCAACAGACAAGGCTTTCCCTAGAATAGCAAAATAAATGCTTTGGATTCAGCTTTAGGTATCTCCTGTAAAGCAACAACTTTGCAAAACAGTCAGTGGCTTTGCATGAAGCTGGAGGGAATGGTGAAATCCTATAACTATTCAGAATATTTATAAATGATTTCAGAGATGCTGTAGCTAATAAACTGCCATAGCTGAAACTGTATTTTTTTCTCTAAGTTTCCAGGTTAAAATTTCTTTTTTTCCCTTCGCCTACTAGCCAGATGTGTAACTATAATCACATAGATACATCTGGAAAGAGCTGGACATTCTAAAACAGTTGTGAAATCACACATATATTCCTTCTTGCACAATGTTCACATTGCATTATATCACAACATGGGATGTACAATATACAACATTTATTTATTATACATTAGTTTCCCACTCCCACAGACTTTGAAAAGCTTATAAGCACAACTACAAAACAATAAAGGCAGCTAAAAACGTGCAATTCCACAGAGACCATACAGAAACAATCAAAAAGAAACAAATTAAACCAAACCTGATGCTCCCACAAACACATCACCTCCAGGCCTGAGACAAATGTCAAGTCTTCAGTGTAGCTCATATCTCAGGAAGAATGCAGTTTCAGAGGGCAGGGGCCATGTCAGAGGAGACATGCTTTGTCTATCCCATAAGATGCCATTTCATGGAAAGGCATCTTACCCTACCACTACCAGAACATAACAGGTGGGCAGGAATGGTTGAAGATACACAGTCCCTCAGGTATCCAGGCCATATTTCCATAGATATAAGAAACACAGTTGAAGAAGATAACATATAACTTTTAGTGAGTTTCTGAAAAGCCTTAAGAAAAGCCTTGTGTAAACAAATAAACACTTGTGATGTTCCTCCAGTAAATCAAAACAGCCTATTTGTGAATGAATGGGCTTGTACAAATAAAAGTCCTTTTTGAGTTCTAAGCCACTGTTATCCACTCTGAGTATTTTGGGACAAAAAAAAAATCCAGCTGATTACAATGCTGAGGTTTTTTTCCCCCAATGGCATCCTGCCAAGAGTAAAGATACAGTTTCTACCTCATCCTGCAGCCTCAAAAATTCCAGGAAACTGCCAGGGACAAATAGGGAGGTAGGAAGATATATGGAAAAGGAGAAGATGTGAAAGTCTTGTTAAATAAGTAGAATACTAATTGTAGAACATTAGATTTAAGCCATTCTTTCCCCAGGCTATCTGGATATCTGTAATGTGTCTATGTGAACTAAGAAGATTAAAAAAGGGAGGAAAAAGAATTTACTTTGCCAATTTCACATCTTCATGAAAACCACTTTGGTGATCTTCTGAGCTTAGCAAGCAGTCTCTCTTATGTGGGATTTATGTTATACATGATTAGATCTGAAACGGATAGGAAGCTTTATTAGGGAGCACTAGTGTGGCGTTAAAAAAGGAAATTGATGGAGACAACTTGTTGGATGACAAACCAGGCGTTCCTAATTTACAGAAAAACTGAGAGCCCATTACTCAGTTATACCCGCTCTGACTGTTTGTGTCTCCCTGTGCCAAATTACTCTTTATTTATGTGAACAAGAAGAATTTATGATTCAGAAATGAGAGCTTGTCTAGATTATGTGTATAAATAAAAAGGCAAATATCTTTCTGTTATCTGTCAAGGCTTCCTTTATCAAAAGATCAATGGGCAAATGAAGCTGTAGTCTAGGGATGCAGAACATATTAGCTCTTTATTTGGTGCTTCCATAGTACATACATTTTTAAAACTTTATTGGTATATTGAAAGCCCATGCAATGGATATGAAAACAGACTGAAGAGTCATTATTACATTGCATGGAATTCCAATAAACTTGCTCACCTAAAACCTTTCAAAATTCACCAATATATTAGATATAAAAATTCTCAAAAGAACCATTCTGAAAGCTTTGCTCAATAGCTGATATTCAGTGGGCTTGATTTCAATATTTTATTTCTCATGATGTTACCTGACAGCATTTGATCCTTCACATACAGGGAAATTTAGCATTAGACATTCCTGTTTGAAGTTTGAAAGAGTTGAAGGGATGACAGAATTTGATTTAAGGACAGGAGAAAGCCACAACTCCATTTTGTTAAGAGATTTAACTTTTGTGGTCTGCCAAGGAGTGGATCAAAGGTACCGTGGCATTTGGGAATATGTGTCAGGTTCTAAAAAGTCCAAGAATTCTAGATGCCATTGTAACTACTGTTTTCATTCTTATGATACACTAGAAGCTCTCCTAAATGTCAAATAGTTTTGTATTTCCAAATTCAAGAGATAGAGAAGAGAGACTGAGAGAAGGGGGGGG
>NW_015389078.1:41881-51540 GCF_001527695.2 Protobothrops mucrosquamatus | reverse complement strand
TGTGGTCTGCCAAGGAGTGGATCAAAGGTACCGTGGCATTTGGGAATATGTGTCAGGTTCTAAAAAGTCCAAGAATTCTAGATGCCATTGTAACTACTGTTTTCATTCTTATGATACACTAGAAGCTCTCCTAAATGTCAAATAGTTTTGTATTTCCAAATTCAAGAGATAGAGAAGAGAGACTGAGAGAAGGGGGGGGGCAGGGGACTTGAAATGCTGATGCACTAATGGAAGTCATGGCATTCTACTTTCAATCCCAAAGTGGAAACAAACAGTACATAGAAAGCTGTTTGTACTCTACCACAGATTATTTATCCATTTTGGTTTACTACTGTTTGCTGCAAATAGCAGCAGTAATCTACTTTCTCTGCCTGATCCTTTTAATAAGAAATTCTGAAGAGTGATTTGGGGGCATCTTGCCCACATGGTATATGTTTTACCAGTCAGCATCCATTTCTCCTGTAATAGTATTTGATAACACTCATCTGTTTGAAAAGATGTAGGTGGGCACTCTCGGGGGATGATCAAAACAGGCAACTTGTGATCATTCCACATAGAAATGAATAAGACCGCATGGTTTTTAGACCTTCGTCCATCTTTTAATCAGCTTTCTTACACTGGGAAGCATAATATTTCCCTCCCAATGTATAGCTCTCCTTTCTATTATTATGACATATAGTAATTTGATTGTGGTAATTACCTCAGCATTTGCTTGTTTTCATTTATTCTACTTCAGTTGTTTCCTACGTACCAATTTTATTTGCTTCTTTCCCTATGCATCAACACAACAATAGGCTTTTTTCAGAAAGAAATCCTATTTGCCAAGGTTGCCACTCTTAAAGCAACCAGTTGGCAATGGTGGTGAGTGCAGCAAATTTGAAAGAATTGGCAATGGTGAAATTGGGAATGGTATCTGAATAAAAGGTGCCACAGAGTGATTTACCTCTCTGGACTTCAGTTGTGTGATTTCCCAGTGAACTGGTTGTCAATGGGCTCAGGTTCTTCAGATGAGTCCCATAGGACACTTGACCCAGACAGTAAGGAGGCCACAGAGGATGTTTGGTCCATGCAATGGTATGGGACACTTCCCATAATAAATTCTGTTATATCAGACAACAATAAAGCAGCATTTCTTGTTAATAACTGTATCCTCAATGAGGTACCTCAAAAAGCCCACTTTGAATCTTGAAAGTCTGTCCTATTTTCTTTCTGCCACTTCTGCTACCAAAAAATCAAGTTTAGGATTATTTTGTGTTTCTTTCACACACTTTTGCTTTCCTAGGACTGAGTTATTATTTTTCATCCTTTTTCTTAATTTAGATTACCTTGAGATTTCTTTTTAGAGAAGAAAAGGCAGGAGTAGAGAAGACAGCAGTTCCCAAGCACAATAAGTCCCCAGGGAGAAGCGTCAGAAGAACCAACAAGAAGAATAGAGAACACAAGAAACAGGCTGGAAGCCTGGGCAACAGAAAACATATTTTTCCCCGACATATGCTGCATGTGATACTAAGGATAACCTTGTCTTCCTACTAGAGGAACACCATCTACTTTCCAAGCTGCCCAAAGTCTTCTTCATTACCAGGTATGCCTTGCTGTGATAGCATTTCTTCTGTGGAATAAGGGGAAAGTGGTAACTACTTATCGGTCATGTTTTGCTTATATCATTTAGAAGCACATCTGCTTTTACAAACAACATTAAATTTGGTGAGGTTCTGATAGGAGAAATCTAAGGGAATTGAGTCACAACCCTCCTGATATTGCTTCACAGGAATCATACTTCACTCCTCTAATAATTGCATTCCATGAAACATTAATAGGAAGAGCTATGGATTTAGTTCTTTCTTCTTCTCTTTTTTGTCAAAGGAACTACCCCAGGCAGACTGAGTGCATAATTTGGGGCTTCTCTGGACTCACAACTCCTGCTTGAGGAGCAGTTGGCAATCATGGCCAGAACAGCTTTTGCACAATTGCAGCTTGTATGCCAGTTACGTCCTTTCTTCGACCAATAATTCCTGCTCAAAGTCATGCCTTAGCCACCTCCTGTCTTGACTATTGCAATATGCAATAGTCTACCCCTGACATGGGGCTACCCCTGACAGGTATCCAAAAGCTTCAATTTGCTCAAAATGCAGTGGTTTGCATGGTATTGTCCTTGCTTAGGTGTACACATGTGCCATCTCTCCTAGGGGAGCTGTATTAGCTGACAATTTGCTTCCAGGTCCAATTTAAACTGCTGGTTGTCACCTTCAAAGTCCTACATGGCTCAAGATTAGGATGTTTGAAGGACTGTCTTCTCCAAGTCACATCAATCTGCCCCAACAAAGTGTGTGTGTGTGTGGGGGGGAAAGGAATGTTGCAGGACTCTTAAGGAGATATATCTAGTATGACCAAAAAGAAGGGCCTTCTTTGTGGTGGCTCCCTCCCTGTGGAACCACTTTGATATTCTTTCAGAAGGCCCTGTAGACCTGGTTTTGCTAACAGACTTGGGGAACCCAGATTGGGATGTAGCTCATCAAGTGGCTTATTTGATTGACCATCGTCACCAGGGAGGTGGAGGTTTTATTGCTTTTTATTGTTTTACATTGGGTTTTTATTTTTGTAAGCCACCCAAAGTCATTGAGAGTGAGTTGGATAGCCATATAAATTTTCATAAATAAATAAATAAATATTGAAATCATGAGAAATGTTTACATATGCCTGTGATATTCATTCTAAACCCAATTTAGAATATCAGATTCAGTCAGAACAGTTCTACTTATTAATAACTGTTTGTTAGAAATGGATCAAAGGTACGCACACAAAATGTACACACACAAAAGACTAGGCGAACTGAGAACATTTATTTGCTGTTAATTATTTTATTGTACTTTTAATCAGTCCAACAAGAATGAATAAAATACAAGAATAAAAATACAATAACATCTATAATGCAAACTACAAAAAAGTACAGTTTAATTTATGGCTCATCCTGAAGAGGCGCAGAACATGACAAATGGAAGATAAATTATTTTTTGTTTTTACTTTTCATGTGGTTTCACAGATAAATGTAAATCACAATCAAACAACATAAAAGATGGGAAAAGTTTACAGGTCACTCCTAGAAAGGTAGGAAATTAAATTTACTCAAACTGGGTCATCAAAGAATGGCACATTACACTCCAGGATGCTGATACAAATTGCTCACAAAATAAAAACATTTAAATAGCTCTATCTGTATGTCTATAGGAAATCAAAACAAATAAGGAAAATAAGAGTTAACTATTCTTTTGATTCCCTTAATGCTGCTGTCAGATAGTACTGTATAGATAGAATATCTAAAGACCAGTTTCTAGGAAGGAAAAGTGGAAAGAGCTACTGTAGCTTCCTATCCATGTTTGAGATTCCTTCAGTACATCTGGTTGACCTCTATATGTCAGAACTGCCAACTCATGCTTGCGCTCTGCAATTGTTTCTGAACCAGTCTGCTATGAACCCTGAGGGGAGGGGGGGAGGGAGATGGAGAGGGGGAACTTGGGGGGGAAAGTGAAAGTTAATAAACTGATAGTGCCTGCCCAAGATGGCACTTCAAATTTGGTCCGCAAGGAGAAGAATTCACCTGCAAGCCAGCCTACATTCAGAGTGGCTGCTTTCAAAAATTCTTTCTCAAAATTGATTGGGACAGCGGGAGACCAGCAATGGGAATTGCTCAAGCAGGGAAAAGTTTTTACTTGGTGTTTTGGCGCACAACTTTCAGTTCTGTCTTTGCACCTTTGTATTTCACTTGGCTTCCAGTAAACCACAGCTTTCTCAACCCGATCATTTTTAAGGATCATTTTTACCTAGAAGCCTAAATTGAGGCAGGTCTGACAGAATGTAAGATGGCCTACGGCCTGATACAGCAAGTCTCTTATGTTATTATTTCAATGTCACTACTAAACTTTGAAAAATATAGAACAAACAGGAGATTAATGGTATATAGTACTGCAATGGTATGTGAAAAACTATCTGATAACAAGGTATCTGACATGTCCTAACTGCAAAAATAACACTATTTACCTTGTAGGATTCCAGAAAAGTAAACAGGCAAACAATTGTTCATGTATTTTTCACATTATTATTTGGTTACCTATCAGAAGACTCCAGGCTTCCTACTTAATAAATCTACTCTATCTTTTGTGTATTGTATACAATCAGATGTCAAAGAAAGCACTGGGAATATGCTATATGGTTCCTTGTGATATAGAAAACAACAATCTATCTTCTTTTCAGATATAGGAATGATGAGGAAGAAAAATGAACATGCTTTTGAAGTAAGTCTTGGCAGTTGAGCTACACAAAGGCTTTTGTTCCAATGGGAACAAAGAATACAATCCAGTAGTTCAAGTTGTGATTACAAGTGCTTGGTGTATATTAAATGGTCGATTAGATGTTCAAAGAAAATAGAAATAGAATGATTAGGGCAAAAGTAAGCAAAGATAATACCAATAGTTATAGACACCTTGGGTGCAATCCCAAAACATCTGGAGCACCACTAGTAGAACAACTTATATCTTGTGATCATAACTTTGATATTATTAAACAGCAACATCTGCCTGTCCCAGATGGTTGGATAAAAATGCCAAATCCAGTCTAAACATCTGGATGACTGGGTGACCAGCCATAATAATCCTCCAATTAGGAACAGATTTGAGCTTTATTATTTGTGTTACACAAATAACTACCATACATACAAACAGTACCTCATGGATAAAGAAATGATTTTAATCAACACTAAGCTATTGAACTCAATGGGATGATTCTTTCTATGCCCTGAGAAGTTAGTTCAGATCTATTGCTACCTCTTTCTCTTCTTCCCCCCTCTCCCCCCGTCATGTACACAAGTAAGCAATTTCATTTCAGGTGCAATACATTTAAAAAACACAGTGAAAAATTAAACCAACTACCAAACTCCTTTTTATATAATAATGTTCATTGCCACATTGGTTTCTGCAAAAAAAGTCTTATGCAGACAATCTTCTTGCTGCTTGGCTTCTCCTCTAGGGACAGGACTTCAACCTTCTTTTTCTCCTCTCATTTCTCCAAATGTTGCTCATATCCCCACCATTTCAGTGGCAATTTCCTCGCTGATGAAACTGCCAGCCTCTGTGCCTCCTCTGTGCCAACCGAGAGTCTCAATGGTTTCTGGAATCCTTTGCAATTCACAAGCTCCCTTCTCCTCTTCTTAGATTCAGGGACAGGAAACCCACCTGGGGAATGTGCTCAAGAGAGAAAAGTCATGCTTTCCCCCTTTTATCTCTTATTTATTGATCAGTGGTCTCTCTTCCAGGACGATTTCCACTCTGCTACTTTGGAATTGAGAGCCAGGTTGGTGTAGTGGCTAAGACACCAGGCTAGAAACTGGAAGATTGTGAATTCTAGTCCTATTTTAGGCACATAGCCAGTGGCTAAGACACCAGGCTAGAAACTGGGAGATTGTGAGTTCTGGTCCTATTTTAGGCACATAGCCAGCTGGGTAAACTTGGGCCAGTCATTCTGTCAGCCTAAGAAGCAGACAATAGCAATCCAATCTCAAAATCATGCCAAGAAAACTTCAGGGATTTGTCTAAAGTAGGCTTAAAAAGTCTAGGACCGACTAAAAAGCACCAAAAAGTCTTCCTAATTATCTACCTGCCTCCTGTCCTTCTTGACTTGCCATACCCAACATAAAGGAATTTTATATAATTCCGGCTATTCTCTTCCCTTTTCCAATCTTAGCTTTCCCTCTTCATTCTAACCCTGGCCACACATGCATCTGATCTGAGGTGCTGGTGAACCTTTAGACCTGTGCACCAGGAGATCTAACAGCAAGGGTAATCCAGCTCTACAATTTAGCTTAAAGAGCACCATGGGAAACATAATCCAATATGTAATGCTATTTCTTTTGAGCAGTAAGCAAACAAAATATTTTATGCAGTGAAATGAAACTTGCAAACATGGGTTCATGTTTCATGTTTCTGTTAGGTTAAATGTTACTTTTCTCTACTTTTTAACCTATGGAGAGGGAGTGGGAACAAACATCACTTTGCTCATTGCACTTGTTTATGTTAGTTTTCTGAAACCAAAACTGAGCTACTATTGTATTTACTTTTATGTGGACCTTTGTTTCATAGCCTCAATTGCTAAGGATTAATCCTTCAAAGACATGCTTTTCAGGAATATCTAAAACAGGATCTATATAGTATATTTTTAATACACTATATTAACTATAAGAACAATTACTATATTGATTATTCACTATAAGAATAATCAGTGTAATCTAGGTCAGTGTTTCTCCACTTCAGCAATGTTAAGATGTAGGAACTTCAACTCTCAGAATTCCCCAGTCATTCACTCAGGCTGACTGGGGAATTCTTGAAGTTGAAATCCACACCACTTAAAGTTTGCTGAGGTTAAGAAACATGATCTAGGCAGATGTTTCCAGGAAGAGGTATTAATTGAAACTACTGAGGAGTGATACTGTCTTTTGCAGCTGACAGTCTTCTGTTATTCCTATGTTTCCCTAGCATGCCATTCTCTACTGCATTAAATCAGAAAATGATGCTTTGTGTTGACAGAGAAATATATCCACAGTCTATGGAATAGTTGCATGTTCTGCTTGTTATTTTATCTTCCCCATTTACTAACTGATGATCAGATGCTGCAAGAAATTTCTTCTATGTAGCTTAAAGTAGCCAGGAATTGTTCTAGTCAATGATCCCATCCAACCTCTCAAAATGTTTTAATGTAACTTCAGTAATGATATCTCTTTCAGTTAAATTGAATCCTATTTTGCTTGAAAGTTGTATGTATGAGGGAACAGAACAGAACAGAGGGAACAGGTATAATATCCTCAGAAATGACAATAAAATTATATTAGATATCAGATAGCCTCAGGGAGAATTGGAACAATATATTAAAGGACACATTGGTCAAGGAGATTTTCAAAAGAACTAGTAATAAGCCAGAATAATCGCCAATCACAAGAAATTTTAAACAATTACCATTTTGATTTGATACTGTCATCAGAATAGTTCACATCTTAGATTAAATGACATTCGATAAAAATATAAGAAGTTTTATTTAAAACAACAACTTGTTTGGGGTTCTATTTATTAAAAGAATGAAACCTATGTTTCATTAAGTTCTCTTTTAAGGGGATTTTTTGGGAAAACAAGTTGGAAATAATCATACATACATATGCACATACAAACACCCAAAATGTGAACATAGGCAAGTATATTAAACTTTAGTCAGAAGCTTTCAGAAATAGAATCTCCTACTATCAGTGGTAACAACACTGGAAGTATTTTAGAAGAGACTGGACAGCCATTTGTCTGAAATAGTATAGGGTTTCCTGACTGGGCGGGGTGGGTTGGACTAGAAGACCTCCAAGGTCCCTTCCAACTCTGCTATTCTGTTACTTAATTGTGGAATGGTATGCCTTCAGAAGTTGTGGGTGCTCCAACACTGGAGTATGAATACTCAGTTGATGAATACAGGTAGTCCTTGACTTCTGACCACAATTCTGAGCCCAGAATTTATGTTGCTAAGTGAAAAATTTAATTGAGTTTTGCCCCATTTTACGACTTTTCTTGCAAAAGTTGTTAAGTGAATCACTGCTGTTGTTAAATTAGTCACACACTTGTTAAATGAATCAGGATTCCCTGTTGACTTTGCCTGTCAGAAGGTCGCAAAAGAGGATCACATGACCCTGGGACACTGCAACTATCATAAGTATGAACCAGTTGTCAAGCATCCAAATGTAAATCAGGTGACCATGGGGATGCTGCAATAGTCATAAGTGTGAAAAACAATCATGAGTCAATTTTTCAGTGCCATTGTAATTTCAAATAGTCACTAAATGAACTTTTGTAAGTCGAGGACTATCTGTACTCTCTGCCTAACTAATTTTACTCTGAATAATGAAGTTGCTTAGATAAGCAGTCTGTTGCCATGATTCAATCTTTAGAATCCCATCACTGGATATTTTTAAGAAGAGATTGGACAACCATTGGTCTACTCTCCAAGGGTAAAGGGTTTCTTGCCTGAATGGGATGGGGGGGTGGACTAGAAGACCTCCAAAGTCCCTTCCAATTCTGTTATTCTGATTTAGCCTAAGAAGGAGACATATCGGCCAGACCTATGCAAGAATTAAGGAGAAACTTCCTAACAGTGAGGACAATTAACCAGTAGAATGGCTTGCCACCAGAGGTTGTGGGTGCTTCCTCACTGGAGGTATTTAAGAAAAGACTGGACAACCATCTGTCTGAAATGATATAGGGTTTCCTGCCTAAGTAGGAGTTTAGACTAGATGACCTCCAAGATCCCTTCCATCTCTATTCTGATTGATTGAACTATTGTTATACTATGACATTTATTGTAGTAGAGTTAAATAACCACAATGTTTTTATTGTGTACAGTGAATATTGTTTAACTGGATATTGTTCCTCCCACACATCTATTTGCCAGCAAGTATAAGTCAAAGTGTTGCTATGTGTATTGAAGTTTCACAACCATGTACTACTCTGTCAATGGTTTGTGTTGATCTATTAAAGAGATTGGTGGCTGACTTAGTCTTGGTGGGCAGCTTCTTCCTTTTTCATAAAGAGTATGGTTCAGTACATATTCTTGCAATAGCAAAGAAAATAAAACATTTTTATTTTTTATTCTTGGTGAAATTTTAATTTGTAACCAGTTCAGAACTAAAATACATTCAATATATTTGAGGAAGTTGTGCATATCAGGGAAACATATATTGAAAAATGTGTGTATTCTAAAAAGAGCATTTGTATATTGGACAGTCATTGGAACATGTACACAACATTATGTGCAACTGTTTATACAGGCCTTAAAAAGAACTGAGATTTGTGATATATACACAGTTTGGACTGGAAAAAATGAAAAATTGGTTGAAATTGATTTTTTCTTATATTTAAAATGCAAAGAAAATTTAAACACACTTTGGAAATAGTTAAAATTGAATAGGATCTATTTTTGCTACTGAAAAGCCTACTCATTTTCAGTTCACACTGTAAAGTTCATGATGAAACCCTAAAAAGGAGATAAAAGCCTTTTTTAAAATAATAAAACCAATAAATGCAAATTTAAGAGATTTACCAGAGAGCTGTACTAGTAACTCAGTTCACTAATGACTCCTTTTCTGCTGCTCCTTAATATAATCACACAGCACAATGTTGTTGCCATTGCTTTTTCTTCTGTCTGGGTTTCTAGACTAGAGGATGATGAACACCTAATTGCCTGAATTATAGGATGAGGCTTGTAAGAAAGGAAGTAGAGTTGAAATGATGAGGCTCTCCTGAGATTTATTGGAAATGAACTGAAGTTGTTAGGTAGTTTAGAGATTAAATTACAAGGAAATGATCTACGCCATTTGTGAAGCTTTATTATGGGAATCACAAAAATGATGGTTGCTTATTTCTAGTTCCACTTAATAAGAATACATTTTCACAAACTGGAATGACTCTATGGTTTTCTCTGTGAAGATGTACAATCTATGCACTACTAAAACTCTCATTATCCTGCTTCAGGCTTCAGACTCACACACACATGGTTTGAGAGATTATCAGTTTTTATTTATTTATTAATTTATTTATTAATTACATTTATATCCCGCCCTTCTCCTTACGGACTCAGGGCGGCTG
>NW_015389078.1:34833-41781 GCF_001527695.2 Protobothrops mucrosquamatus | reverse complement strand
AAGGGAGATCAGGGATCACCCTGATCTCTGGGGGCAGTTCGTTCCAGAGGGTGGGAGCTCCCACAGAGAAGGCCCTCCCCCTTGGGGTCGCCAGCCGGCACTGTCTGGCTGACGGCACCCTGAGGAGACCCACTCTGTGGGAGCGTACAGGTCGGTGGGAGGAAATCTGTGGCAGGAGGCGGTCTCGAAGATAGCCAGGCAACAGAGATAGCAAGACTGTCAAACAAAGCAAAGTCTTGGCTGTGAAGTGTATTTTCAAAGAGGAGTGTGCAAAAGTGTTATCCAAAGATGGCTCAAGGTCAAGAGCTGGGTCAAGCGCATCAGCCAGATCAAGGGGTAAGGTTCAAGAGTGACATTCATACACGGGGAGCCAAGCGGGTTTTTTTTTCCAGCAAAGAGAACAGAGCTAACCAAGTCTCTTATGTAGGCTGCAGCCAACTACTACTTATCAGAATGTTTACTCTGTTGCTTGGTGAGTAACCTAATAGACTTCCTCCTTTCTATTCAGCCATTGCAGGGACTTGATTGTCTTAGATTATCTTCCTCTGACAGATCCAGCTGCTCTGGTAGTATTTATGATTGATCAGCCTCAAGTGATATCCTGCTTTGTCCTTCCTGAAGCTGACTTTCCATAGGCTCAGCTGAAACAGCTGCTTTAGCTTTAGACTCAGTATCTGAGCCCAAACCCTGGACCATGACACTAATTCCCATAACTTTTCACTGGGTGAAATGGTACCTCATAGGGCAAAATTCTTTGAATAAAGGTACCTCAAATGGGCTAACTTACAGAATGTGTCCAAAATCTTGGACCCTTGACACCCCTGGAACTGAAATTTGGCAAATTTTATAAAACATTTCATGATATAAAAATGATCACAAAACAGTTTATGACATAATACAAAATGTCATAAAACATTTCCTGTGCTGGTATTTGTGCTATACTGTTCAACATGGGCTTTTTCAAGAGAGATATGACTCTGAATGTATCCCAGCTTTTCCAGTAAAGGCACTTCATTAGAAGTTCTATCATGGTTAAAGGGATTAAGGAACCCAGTAAGGAGATATCTCTCTGAAAGGATGACATAGTGGGTCACAGGTTGTCTAGTATTCCATAAAATTCCATTCACACTTTTATGTCTACTAACCATTTGTCTTGATTCTAAAAACATCAATGCAATAGTGCTTTTTCGGTTTTTAGCCATCAATCTCACCAAGATAATATTAGCTTCAATTCTTTATTTTTTCTATGGTGGAATAACCAAGATACCTTTTTTTCAGTATTCTTAAGGCTTTTCCTGATTTAATGCTAAAATGTTATACAGCAATACCAAACCTGTTTGTCATGGCTCCGTCAGAGCCTGGGACTGAGGAGGAGTTGGAACCAGGGACGATGGAGGGGGATGGTGCATTCCCTATGGCCATGAGGAATGACATGAGGATGAGGCAGTCCCAGGTCCCTCGGGCCTCGGAAGAGTAGGCAGGAGAGGAGATGGAAAGGGCAGGCAGCAGAGCAGAGGAGCGGCGGAACTCCAGAGATGAGCAAATGCCTCTCCCTCCCGATCCCCGAGTGTGGAGAATGGAGAGGAGGCAGAGTCAGTGCAGGGTGAACCAACTACTCAGAGGAGGACACCCTGTCACTCCTCACAAGGTTCACCTGGAGAGTAGGAGAGGCTTTTGCCAGGAACAAGTGTTTGTTTTCGGATTACACTCCTCTGGCTTTGACTCAGACCTTTTGCTTGCTTCGAGGACTTCTTTTGCCTTGCGTTGAGGACTGTTCTTGTCTTGCCCTAGCCTTGAAGACTTTGCCTTTGGAACTACTTTTGCCTTGGACCCCACCTTGCTTTTTGTCTTGCCCTAGTCCTGAAGACTTTGCCTTTGAAACTGCCCTTGTCTTATGCCTGGACTTTTGCCTTATAGATTTGCTGAGTAATCTATGGGCTGTTGTTTGGGGGACTGAGGGTGGAGCCTTACTGGTCGGTAGAAGGCCATGTGTTTAACCATTCCCAAGAGAAATAGAGAACTCCCTGGAGGCCTGCCTAACTGTGACCACCTGAGTCATAACACTGTTATTGCTTTTGAAAGCTTGCTGCTGTTACTTAACTTTATACCTTGTCAAGGTTATTTGCACTATTGACTCATTATTAATAATTCCTGAATTCATAATTACATGCTTCAGTATACAAATATTAGTCCACCTCATAATGTTCAGCTGTATTGAAAATCAAGTGTCTTTCTCACTGAATGTTCTCCTCTTGCGTGTAATATTAATTAAGATGCTGACCACACATAGTCAGCATTAAAAGAACAGGTGGACAAAGTCAGCAACTTTATAGATGTATGGCAAGCTCTTTCTCTTCATTAACTTTTCATTGATTACTATGATGCTACATAAAGTATAACATAATCAGCTTAATACACACATACATATACCCAGTTAAAAATTATTTAGTGATAATTGCTTACTCTAAGGTGTTTTTTTTGCCCTATGTGGTTATACCATTTGATCTTATAGTCTTTGAATCACGTGTTCTCTAATGCTCCTCACCAATATTTTAAGCGATTTCTATGCTTTTATCAAAATCAAATATTTTATCTTACATCAAAATGGATTTCTTTAAGGAGGAGTAGAATCTTGAAAGTATTCCGCCATAAAAAGGTACATTGGAACCAAGGTATAATATTTAGGAATCCAAATGGTATAAGAACCAATATGGTATGTGAAACATGGCATAGGCATGTGTTATGCTTTGGATCCATATTAGGTAACCCCTTCTATGGATCCCATGAAATTAATAATGTTTAAAGCAGTGGTGGGATTCAAATATGTGAACAACCAGTTCTCTGTGTGGATACCGCTTCTGGAAGTACATTCTGGGCCTGGACAACAAAAAATTAGCTACCAGTTCTGCCGAAGTAGTGTGAACTGGCTGAATTCCAACACTGGTCTAAAGTATTAATGTTTATTAATTTTAGTAGGCCTGCTTTAACTATAGGTCTAACCATATGTTATGCCAACATTTCAACCTAGGCAAGAATTCCTGGGGGGTAAATTAATTATTTTTTCTGAGCTAAGACAACTCATAAACATTAATCCAATTCCAAACAAAAAAGGAGAGTTGACAAGCATTAATTTGTATGGCTGTCCCAAATTTTATCTTTTCATACATGAGACTTCTTTTACTGATGGTATTATATTTTTAATGATTTTCAGTACATTTTTTAAAAGATTGCTTCCATGTAGAGGTGGATTCTTAATAATTCACCTTGAAAGATCATAATTTGGTATTTGGTAATTTGGCACCTTTACCATTTAATTTGCAGGAATTGATAACTTTTGAAGATCTTTCCAATGCTATAATGAAGATATTTAGAGGGGCAACACTGTGTTATACATTGAATGTGGAGCTACCTATGAAGACAATTATTGTAGTAAAATCTGGCAATGAGTTGCAGGAAGGAGGAGTGAAGAATCAACAAATCAGCAAATTAGCATTGGGTCATTGATATGCAGGAAGAGATCCCGGAAAGATCCTCCCTAAGTCTTCACAGTATTTATCTGATAGTTATGCAGAGTGTCCTTTTGTCTGACAAGATTCCTGTCAATATGTGAACAGCAATAAAGAAACTATTGAGCCATTCATCATTCATTCTTGGTTTCCCCATGCCTGACAATTGCAAAACTTTGATTAGTACAAAATACTGCAGCAAGGATGCTGATTAGACCTAAGTATCTGAAACAGATTATGCTAGAGTTGCATAATATTTATTAGCTTCTAGAGTTTCTAGTATTGACCTATTAAGCCCTTGAGGCCACAATACTTGAATGGAAGCTTTTCCCCATATGTTCCTACATTTCTTCAGAAATTCTGCTCAGATTATCTCCCTATGCAGGGTAACAGGACTTTCAAGTGGCATTCTATTTCTCTGGAATGTCTGTCCTAGTAAGGTAGTTTCGCACCAACCTTATCAGTTCTTATCATATCATTTTATTGTTCTGGAATATTGCATAATTCCAGTATTTCTACCTTGGGAAACTGGTTTTGAAGAATAAGAATAAGAATAATGCACCTTGACTTATGACCACAAATGGGACAAGAATCTCCACTGCTAAGCAAGTCTGTTGTTAACTGAGCCATACCTGATTTGATGACCTTCTTTGCCATCTTTCTTAAGTGAATCACATGGTCATTAAGTGAATCTGGCTTCCCTCATTGACTTCGCTTGTCAAATGCTGGCTGGGAAGGTCATGCCATTTGCTTGAATTTTGATCAAGTGACTGTGGGGATGCTGCAACAGTTGTAAGTGCAAAGACCAGTCATAAGTCACTTTATTTTAGTACCATGGTAATTTTGAACAACCAGTAAATGAATGGTTGTAAACTGAGGACTACCTGTACAGTATACAATCAGTCAATAATTCTATCGTAGACTTAACTGATATCCCTGAAATAAACTCAGAACTACAATTCATGTTCATGTGGTGTAAATTGATGAAGAGGAGAGTTTTGATAATGGGATAACAAAAACACAGATCTGAAGAAGCCTACACTGAAGAAACCTACATTAAGTCCTGCATTTATCATCTGAAAATTCCCTATAAATATCTTTATAGCTAGCTGTGCTACAAATACCACTCATAATTTAACTGATAGGAAATTAGCATCGCTTGGCTCTTCGTGATTTCCCGTTTTGCTAAGAAATAACTTTTTTTCCCCTGCAGCATCCTTTCATTAGTTGCTTATTTGTTCTATTGACCTTTCTCATTACTGGTGCTCTGTAAGACACAGTCATACTGCTTCATTCAAAGAGAACTGCTGGCTGTTTACTTTTTGACACTATACTATGTTTTAATTGCTTAAATCCTATTTAAATCTATGTCAAGAATTCAACATGTATTTTGCACATATAACTATTTTTAAAAAATAAAATGAAATAAATAAAAATCACATTTCTGAGCTTGAGGTGTTTTGGGATGAAATTAATTCATGTTGAAAACCATGAAAGCTTCAGTTTTGAAACCATGTTGATATGAATAGATTTTCTATTGCTCTGCTACTTTTATATAGTAAATCAGTGAATCACAGCAGAATGCTGAACTCTGTGGTTTTATTTGCAAATCAATTATTTTGTACTACCAAGACAACTATGATATATATCACAGCGGGAATGCTGTCACATTACACTGTAGTGATTTCAATATTATTTCTAAGCCTGACACCTGCAGGAAATACAATAAATTTTGAAACAAAAGCTGGCCTTCCAGAAACTGACTTCTAGCCAAAAGTTTGCATTCATAATTATAAATAAGTATCAGAAAGATGACACATTTTATAAAAAATCTACTAATTATTGGAATTTCACAATAGATAACTTATACCACAGGAGAAGGTGCAGTAATCTACTATTCCATGACATATTTTTGAAGAACTGTTAAAAATGTGGTTTATATTTCCAATTACATTGAACCCTTGATTTAATGGCATTCCATTTAGTAGACTTCAGATGCAATAGACCAGATTTCTATCAGATACACCTCCATAATAATGAGCATAATGAATAGAATCAAGATCACATGAAGTGTTAATACCACCTTACAATGCCTTGATAAGGCCACACTTGGAATACTGCATCCAGTTTTGGTCACCATGAGGTAAAAAAGATGTTGAGACTCTAGAAAGAATACAGAGAAGAGCAACAAAGATGGTCAGGGGACTGGAGGCTAAAACATATAAGGAACGGTTTCTGGAATTGGTATGTCTAGTTTAATGAAGAGAAGGATGAGGGGTGACATGATAGCAGTGTTCCAATACCTCAGGGGCTGCCACAAAGAAGAGGGAGTCAAGCTATTCTCCAAAGTATCTGAAGGCAGGACAAAAAGCAACGGATGGAAACTAACCAAAGAGAGAAGCAACCTAGAACTAAGGAGAAATTTTCTGACAGTTAGAACAATTAATCAGTGGAACAACCTGCCTCCAGAAGCTGTGAATGTTCCAACACTGAAAGGTTTTAAGAAGAGACTGGACATTTGTCTGAAATGGTATAGGTTTTCTTGCCTGAGTAGGAGGTTGGACTAGATGACCTCCAAAGTACCTTCCAACATTATTATTATTACTATTACTATTACTATTATTACTATTATTATTATTATTACATATAAGCAACAGCTTATCAGAGTCATATGGAAGTTTGTAAAAAAAGGACCTTCTTAATGAATAGTAGAAAGCATTTTAATAGGCTTCAATATAATGAGATTTCTTCCATTCTCAATTACAAAGAATCCAGGAAAGATAAAGTGGATAAATAAAACACAAAAAAGTATTAGGATAAAAGTCAGTGGGGACTTTTTCAACACTACTCCCCGATCCTTCTGCCAGATTCTCATGCCAGTCTTTCAGGCAATGTTTTGTTTGTTTTAAAGCAAAGGATTGAACTCTGGGAAAGAGCAAAACTGATGTCTGTGGAGAAGGCAGGAAAAAGTAAAGACAACCTTTGTTCTCACAGCCTCTGATTAAAAATTGGAATCCCAGGAAAAATAAAGTTCAGATTAGTGAAGCGAAGGAACTTCTACTTTAGACAATTGCTATTTCTGTAGAATTAGGTTTGCCACTCTGTCAGTGGCACAAGTTTATTTTCTTTATCTCTGCGCAAGTTATAAAACTAGGTGTTTCACTCTTCACCCATCCTTCAGGCTTTGTTCATTAAGTTATAATACTTCTGTAGAATCTTCCTGTAGTCTACAATATTCATTTGAAATCTGCCTATTATTTTCTGAAATATGAGGAGAAAAGTTCCAGTTGTAACATGGTGGCATATCATGCTCTATCCAAAGCATTACATTTTGAGGGGAATTTTTCTTGATTGGTTCATTTTCAGATGCTGAATGGCATGGATATTAGGAATGTATACTTTATGCTATTCTGAGATAAATACACAATCTTGAACATGTAAC
>NW_015389078.1:4130-34053 GCF_001527695.2 Protobothrops mucrosquamatus | reverse complement strand
AGGGAGAAGGGCGGCATATAAATTAAATTAAATAAATAAAATAAATAAATAAATCTCACATGGAACAGTTTTGTAATTGATCTTCTTCTATACTGAATGTTTACATCTTCACATTTAAAATTATTTTTTAATGTTTTTATAATTCTTTAATAAAGTTTGATTTTATATTTCTCTATGGGATAGATTTATCTCTCAAAAGGGGAAGGAAGGACTGAATTCTTTAGCAACTACATATTTATGACACATAGCCAAGAAGTGACAATATTGAAATTATTTCTTTTATTCTATTTCCTTTACTTTTTTCTCTTTCTCTGTGGTTTTATCCTTTAGACATTGAAAATGCAACATAGGTGTGAAAGCTTTAACTCTCACACAAACCAAGGTAGGGGAAAGATGCCAAGGAAAGTGCCTCCTACAAGATAGGAAGTGGTAGTGAGAAGGTAGGACCAAGATATAAAGACCCAGAAGGTATATGAGAAAGCAGATTATGAAAATCCAGCCTTTGACATTATAGCGTCTGTTTCCCCTACTGCCAAAAATCCCCAGCCAGATCATGAAATTGTAATTGCAAAAACAAGAAAGAACCACTCCACCCCAAGGTGCCATAGCCCCTGAATTTATATAAATCCCCTCTTTCCTATTCCATGAAAAAATGACTAAAATGAAATCTTTGCGCACACATGAACACACACAAATACAGATCCTTTCTTCTGCATATGAATACATATACACATATCCATATCCCATCTTCATGCTAAAATCATATGTAATTTGTTTTTTGTTTTGTTTTTTAAAAAAATCATGTATTCCTTGGAAGGGATTCAAGACATCTTTTTTCTTGGAAAAATCTGAAAGCTGGGAGGCAGGGCACAGATGATGCATGAATGTCTCTTGCTCAGGAGTTGAAAATCTTCCCTGTTGAAATATGAGCAAGATATTCAGCATCTGATTGGAAAGACATTCACATGTGGTCTGCACTGGGCCTCCCAGGGCCTCCCCCCCCCCAAGGCACCCTGCACTTCTTACCTTACTGCACTGCCTCTTCACTCAGGAGCTGAGAACCCTCCCTTCTGAAATGTAAGCAGGATTTTCAGCCCCTGAGTGGAAAGAGAGTGCAGTAAAGAGTGTGGGATGCCTTGGGAAAGTGGGGAAGGCCCTGGGATGCCCAGTGCAGACCACATGTAAGTGTGTTCCCATTCAGGGGCTGAAAATCCTGCTTGGGTATCAGCTCCCTCTCATCTCTGGGGGCTGGCTTAAAGGGCTCCCTGCCTAAGGATTTGCAAGCAGGATTTCAGCTCTTTGCAAGCAACCACTATAGTTGATTTATATGATGACATATTCTATAGTGAGCTCTTCCACATATTAATTTTGTATTGGAAGATTCAGTGTTTTCTGTAGATGTTCATTTTCTTTTCAGTTATGTTCCAGTGAATTATATACTAATTAGATGACAAAGAAAATAAATATTGCCAAAAAATAAAATTAAAAAATAATATAAGCCTGGAAGAATATTAATTTTGTATCAGTTATGCAATGGGCTAAAGAAGTTACTTATATATCTATACTTGGCCAATTATAGTATTATTTAAGAATTTGGACTAGAAAAGGAGTTGTGGTGTTGCAGTGGTTAGAATTCAATATTGCAGGCTAACTCTGCCCACTGCCAGGAGTTCAATCCTGACTGGCTCAAGGTTGACTTAGCTTTCTATCCTTCTGAGATCATAAAATGAGGACCAAGATTGTTGGGGACAATATACTGACATTGTAAACCACTTAGAGAGGGCTGGAAAGCACTATGAAATGGTATACAAATTTAATTACTATTGCTATTTCCCATTGTTCTTATTGTTAAGTTTATTCTTATACTCTTTTGTTAGTACCAAGCACAATTCTGTTTTGTCTGCTTTTAGTATAGTGAAAGCTTCTTTGAAACAATGTTGTTAGCATCACCCAGATGTAAACTACAGCTGCATGGAATTATGTCACAGAAAAGTATATGCCATGGGTCCTTTATGTGTTTGACACCTGTGTTTTCACTTCTTTTTTTAAGAACAGATATTTAATTAATAGCTACATTGAATGAGCTTGGAGAAATCTTAATAGCCTCCCAAATTAGCCAGTGTTTAGCTACAAAGACATAGCCTTGCATATTTATATAATGCACAATGTTCTTCTATGCTGGTCATGTTGCTACCTAACCTTTTGCTCTCCAAGACACAGTTGTATGTAGTTATTTAACAAAATGTCATTCTGCTCTACGCATGCCATACATCTCATACTTGCAAGAACCACTGTTTTCTCAACCTTCCTGGCAGAGGCAAGTCTACTCAGTCAAAGAATTATCACCTCTCTCTCAATAAATTAAAATATCACTATTAATGCAATGCACATGTAAATAGATTACACTTTGGAAGCATCTGGAATTCTATGGCCCTCTCCTTGTTAGAAATGATATTACAAATCAACAACTGATCATTTTTTCTTATAGTGAAATATTCATTTTTAGCATCTTAAAGGAAATGAGACTGAGTAGAAAACAGAAGGTGAAATTATAAAAGCAAAAAATACTGCCTACATACATAATGAGACATAACTAAACGTGGATTCTTAGTAAACATGTGCATGGTTTTCAAAGGCTTTCAGCAAATTATCAGATAAGATCATTTGTTACCATTTTTCTACTTTGTGCCTTTTCCAGATGACACAAAACCCAGCAATAAACTTAAATAAATACATTTCTCAAGTAAAACTTCATTCTAATTGAATTTCATTACATCTCTCATTAGATCTGGCCTGACTACACTGATCATGCCAACCAATATAAACTGGGAAAGGGAGGTAGTAGATAAACCTTTACTATGGCATTTAACCAACCTGTAAACTGGAAAAGAAATACGTCACTGGGTCTGTTCCAAATGAGTGCATTATAACTTTTCTGCTATTTCTGCCAACAAGAGGTTTTGTGGCAGGTTACTAACATGAACCATGGTTGATGGATCTATCATAATGCATAGACCCAGGATAAAGCAGGAGAAAGTTTTCTTGATATGCCTTGTGAAGATCCTCATACTTCTCCCTATCTATTTTGGACATAGGATGCTGGCCTTCCAGAAGATCAATCAACCCATATTCATAAATATGGGTTGACTGATGACTCAAATGATTTATTTATTTATTTATTTATTTTTTGGATTTATATCCCGCCCTTCTCCCGTAGGACTCAGGGCGGCTGACAATCTATTTAAAATACATACAAAACAATACAAATTTAAAATTAATTAAAAAGAATATTTAAATATTTGTCGAATTTTAAAATATAATTAAAACCCCCCTAAAAATTACCCTAGGCCAGTCCTGCAAGCTGGAATAACCAAGTCTTGAGGGCGCGGCGAAAGGAAGGGAGATCAGGGATAACCCTGATCTCTGGGGGCAGTTCATTCCAGAGGGTGGGAGCTCCCACAGAGAAGGCCCTCCCCCTTGGGGTCGCCAGCCGGCACTGTCTGGCTGACGGCACCCTGAGGAGACCCACTCTATGGGAGCGTACCGGTCGATGGGAGGTACTCTGCGGCAGGAGGCGGTCTCGAAGATAGGTTACTAATATGGAACACTTCCTCACCCTCCTTCAAGGCCACTGCACTCCATAGAAGGATCAAAAGTGGCTTCTCCTTTTGGCTAGTGGGACTGGATGAGAGGGGAAAGGAAATTAGAGGAATCCATTAATAGCTACCCTTAAATTTTTCCACAATAAAGCTGTAAAGGCAGGGTCACTGACAAGTATCACTACTGAGAAAGATTGCAGCTTGGCCACTGGGCAGCACACTTTGTGCAGGCACAGATTTCTGCTACCTCAAGGACTGAAGAATGCACAATGAGGAATAATCCTGGATATGGCAAGTAACAGAGATTTTTCAAAAGCATTTTTATTTATGAAGGAGGTCTATATCATATGATCTTATGATAACTTTCACAAAAATTGCAGGTTTTACCTACAAGGACTTTCTTGAAAAATGTTGGTAATAGTGATCTCAGTAGTTCTTTTCTACTGTTCACTGGATTTTTTTTTTAATGTTCTATAATTGCTTTAGCTTTAAATTCTAGCTTTGAAAGCAAAAATTGGTTGCTGTTCAGTTAGTTAATTATATTTGTCAGCACCTTTTGCTGCTGCCATTGCTATTCCATTTGAAAAGGCAACCTGACTGTGCTTTTAGAACAATTTGCATAATATTATGTACATTTGCATTATCTCTACCCCCAAAAAACCAGACAGGTCTAGGAGACAATTATGGTCTGCTCATAAAATATCACCAGTCTGGGAAAAAAAAACCATCTATCAGAGTCCCCTGAACTCTACTACAATTGAATAACAGTTGGTATATATCTAATGCTTGTAGGAATAGGCTTATAGTTTTTATCATCTTCAGTGATAGTTCCACACATGCCATCTGAAGTTACCCTTTTTCTCTCCAGTTCTTGTGATGAAAGCAGTTGCAGTGCACCAATGGGAAGTTTTTTATTTTAATCTTAAACATAACAGAAATATTTCTATTGCTGTTACTCAAGTCCAGCATTTTAGCATATGATTCTTTCTTCTCATCGCATCATAGTACCTTAATAACTTGTGCAATTGCCAGATCTTCAAGATCATCTCGAACACACACATGGGAAATACAAGGAAATATATTGTTCTCATCATACAGATTAATCATGCTGATAAAGGATATCAAAATGTCTAATCTAATCCTATATAATTAAATTAATAATTTCTCAAATTTGCTGTGTTCATTGAGTTGGACATTTTGGAGAATTCAGAATCAATGGATGTATATAATATTCAGTTCAGAGGGGAAAAACAAATTCAGCATAGTTATGAAAGAAGCATATAAACAAAGCAACCCCTGCCTCTTCATTGTACTTCAAAGCCAAATGTATACTTGATTAGTACACCTCATGATCCTTCTTTTCACCACTTGACGTTTTGCATCCAGAATGCTCAAGCAGAAAGGATACAGATAATTCAAAGAGAGAGGGATAACTTGATATTCCTGTTCCATTATACAATAGAACTGGCATTTGAACTCTCATGGCATATTCTTCATTTCAAAGAATCTGTATTCCTGGGGTCAGCTGTGTTGAAGATAAGTGTAAAAAAATCCAGAAGTAAATCTTAAATACTCTATGGAGCAATGGAATGAGTGAGTGCACAATTCTGCATTTGAAAAATGATGAACAAGAGGAAGCTGCCAATATACATAATTGAAGATATGAAAGCCCAATGCAACAGAGAGAATTATTCTTTTTTAAAAAGCAATAGAAAAGAAAACCAGAAGAAAGTTTGGAAATGGAGAAAATTATTCTGAAATTTGTTCAGGTGTCCCATATTGTGGATGTGTGATTAAAAACTATTATCATATCTAGATAGATAGATTATCCAGGCAAATTTTCTTTTTTATAAAATATATGACCTTGATGTCTGTTGTGTCTGGTGATTAAACTCTGCTGATTACCTTTCTGAATATATTGGAGAGGATCTGAGAACTTCTGATTGTCCACAGGAGCATAGGATAAAATTCTTTTTTATATATATATATAAAGTTTTATTGATTTTTCAATTAAAAACAATAACATAAATATGATGCATTTAATCACAATATCAGCCAAAAAAATAACACTACTCAATACATTCACGGAAGTGTCCGGTGTCCCCCCCCTGCACCCCCCTCTTTCACTTTCCACACCTTCCTCCCCCCTGAACCTACATCCTCTCCTCCTTCCTCCCTCTCTCCTCCCTCCCTTCCTCTCTCAACCATCCCGTCTGGTGCAGTTGGGGTATCCACCGGGCACCTCTTTAAAAAATCACATATAAATCTACAATACATCAATTTATATACATCTATCTATTCCCTTTCCCCCCTCTCCCCCCAGGACTTCCCAGAGCTGAACCAGGAAATAAGCACACAATAATCCAATTCTATCCAAAGCTACTCATTATTACTACACACTAGTATAAACTTACTATGACTCTAAAATAACATTAAAATACATACAAATTTTATAAATCTATCAATATTTGTTTTTGTGTATATATGTATATAAAAAAATTTTTAATCAAAAGCTACATGATAATTATTCAGTTCATATTTTATCTGAATATAATCTATCCATCTTCTCCACATTGAGATAAATTTCTCCTGAGAGTGATCCTTCAGGTATGCGGATATTTTTGCCATCTCTGCAAAATATGATACCTTCTGTCTCCAATCATCCATAGTTGGTAACGTCTTCTTTTTCCAATTTTGAGCAATTCTGACCTGATTAATAAAGTTCCTTTGGGGCTTTTAGGCAGAGAACAAGAGTACTTGGTATTTGCATTTCTGTCTGTTTGACACTTCTATTACATAACTATGGAAAATCAGTGGTAAGAATGGAACTGAGTTGCTGCTGTTGATACACCAATCAACAGTTTGATGGTCAGTGTGGCAGTGAAAATGGAGTTGGCAGAAGCAATAAAGTTTGAAGACTTTGATAGAACTTGGCAGCATGTCTTTCAGGGAAGATATGACTGCCAAGGAATAGATGGCAGCAACATACCAGCATATGATGGTGGTGGATTGACAGCATGCTGGCAATGATGTTGTTAACTTGGTATAGACTCCAACTGCAGCTGATCCTTCTGGTAGGCTGCAGTAATCTGGTAGCCATCTTGCTACTTGACTCATGGAGGATAACACAGCAACTAATAGTGCTGGGTTGTTGATCTGCTTTCACTGATTTTACACCTTTCCCTGGACTGTACTTTGTGATATTTTTGGATTTGGCCCTTCCACTGGGAAGTGGATTTGTTTACATTGTAGAAAGAGTTTATTTCAGTTGTGATGTCACTTGTGCCTTTCTCTAGGAAGGAGCTGGGGAGCAGGGAGCAGTAGCTTGTAATGCTTTTTAAGAGGTTAAGGGAATGTACACTTCCAATAGCCTAGTAAGAACAGGTGGAATTTGGGATAGTTTTATAGATATGAATGTGGAAGTGGGATGAATGAGAGTTTGCTGACCTGGAAGCTCTGAATACTTGGTTCAGAAATACACCTGTCAACTCCCTCTTTTTTTAGATGATATTATACTCCAGTTGAATATGGATAGAATTAGTGCTTATGGGGAAAGAGACCAAGCCTACAGCTCTTTCTTCATTGTAGCCCCCACCCACCCCAGGGTTTGATGTTCTTCCCACTCCTATTTTCCACCTAGAAGCTATCACAAGAGGCTGACGGAATGGTTTGAGATATCATCAATATGCTGATAATGCTATTCTACATCTCCCTCCCTCCCTACTGCCAACCAAGAGCTGCCATGGAGGTACTGTTTTAGAGTCTAGATGGAGAACAATTGGCTTCACATCAACCCAGGAAAGACTGAGTGGTTGAGAGTTTTATAGTCCCCTGGATCTACTCCTTTTCCATATTTGGTTCTGATGAAGATGCCCTGTTCCAGACAGAACCAGTGCACAATTTGGGCATTTTTATGAACTCATGACTCCTGTTCAAAGAGCAGGTGCCAGTCATGGCAAAACAACTTTTCACAACTTTGTGTCCTTCCTGGATTGTTCATGATGATTTATATCTTAAACACCTCTCAACTGGATTACCATAATGCATCTGCATAGGCTTGCCCTTGAATATTGTACCACCCAGAATCTGCAGAATATGAACTGCTGAGGCTCCAGGTCTGCTTCTAGATGAAACTGGAGGTACTGGTTTCAAGGCATCAGACCAGTTTTTGGTGGGACTGCCCATTATCAATTGTTTTTCTACTCCCATTAAGTCCAATAAGAGAAATTCACACTAGGTCAATGTCTGGATTCTGAAACACGATACCTCTGAGATTAGATTGTCCTTGGCATTGCTAGCCTTTCATAAAGTATTGAAGACTTGGATGTTTTTATTGCTAGTGATTTTAACAAAAGCTAAGCTTTCATTGCTGGTTCTCTGCTCCCAAGAGTGTTAATTCCAGAGGATTGTAGAACTTATATGAGAACATTGGCAGGTCTGCTGTTGCCAGTAACTGACACCAAAGAAGACATTCTTCAGTTCACCCCTCTTCTCTTCACTTCTTGTGTGGAGGACTCCCTATTCTCTTTCCTTTTCTAGGCATTGAAAAAGAGGTCTTCACTCTTAACTACCTCAGTTTTCTCACAGCAATGATAATGAATAGTAGCACTTCAGTTTGCCATGCAGAACAGCCCTCAGATTATTTAGAATGACTAAGAGCTGCTTCTGGAATGCAGATCTAAACTCAATGTAGTTGCAGTTGAACTAATCTCTCAAATTCCTACTTGCATTTATTCAAATAGTAATCCTTCTTTTCTTGATTCTTCAAGTGTTCAGTTTGGAGTATCATGAACTCAGGCATGGCAACCTGAATAAAAAAAGAAAAAAAATGAAATATTCATTGAAAATCTGATTCCTAGGGAAGGGAGATTTGCCCCTTCCAGATTGCAGATAAGGACTCTGATTAAAACTCTTCTACTATACTTATTGGAATAACCTATTCAGGATCAACTAAGTTTTATACCAATGGAGCACAGCAGTTCAAAAGAAAGGGATGGGTAAGATGGGAAAGATAAAATTGTTTTTTTTTTCTAACGGTGTTTCCTAAAAAGAAATGTATATAATGTAAGACACATCTAGCAACTTCAATTGGTACAAAACACAGCAGCCCAGATCCTCACTAGCAGCTGATGTTGGGAGCATATGATATCTATATTGCAGGCCCTACAATGGTTGTCTATTAAAACTTCTGGGTGCAACTTAAAGCCTAGTATTTGCCTAAAAATCCTGTATGGCTTAGCTCCAAATTACCTACAGGATCACATCTTCTCTCCTGGAATCTTCCAACCACATTCTTGTATCAAGATAAGCAACTAATTGTTCTATATGTCTAAAGATTAATGAGGCTGATGCCCAGATGTATTGCTTTTCAGGGGCAGTGCTGACCATACTTAAAATCAGATTACCATCTACACTGGCTATTTACTGAATGAAGCTGAAGATAGAGTTTTTCTGAAGGGTATGGTTTGATGCTAGATTGTTTGAGTTTATATATTTGTGTTATTTTATATATTATTGCTTTCAAGGGATTGCTTTATCTTATTTGTAGATCTCTAAGAGTCTGATTAGTTTGCATGAGGTAAAAAGCAAGTCAAACAAATACGCTTATGTGTATGTGTATATTATTATCATCATTATAATCATGAATCAGTTCATTGCAGGATGAAGGCCTCTTCTCTAAAGATTATGGACTGTAATTTAGCACACTATTTGGTGCAGATTGATAGACAGATGTTTTTTGATTTCAGCCTACCGCTGAGAGATAATCAGGCTAAAGATAACTAGGCTAAAATCAGTCAGATGGTTTTTCTGCTTAAGTGAGCACTAGTCAAGCTCCTTAACCATTACACCACACTGCCTCTTTTCGTATGTGGATATGAGGAATAGTCATACAATCTTGTCATGTCCTTGACTTTTCCATGAAAAAAGTTTGCATCAGTTTCCTCCAGATGAACATATTTTTTGATCTTTGGTTAATTGTATCAAAATACAAAAATGATAAGAACAATTGCTTTGAAAGAACTTGTTTTCCCTGAATGGGTGCTGTACAAGAAATAAAACATAGATCAAAAAGCAATAATAGAGCTGATGAATTTGTGCAATAGACTTTCCTGGAGAATATTTAGGAACTTGTGGAAATCTTTTCTTTCAGTCAGACCAGGCTTAAAATGGTAAATGAAGCTTTGTGATAGCTAGGTGCAGGTATGGGGCAACTACAGATTGAATTGCACAATTCACTCACTCAAATCTCTCAGTAGAGCTTATTTCTTGAAATTGAGGTTTCTGGGTTTAAATGGCCAGCTCCTGCAACTTTTTGTTTATCTCAAAAACATGTTCTCAAGGTACAGCTGGAAAACATGAAATTTCCAAATTTTGATCCTTGTTTCAAATAAAAAAAGAAATGCTATCTAACACTCATTTCTTACACTGAGACCTTGAACAATTTCCTCATATTATAAAACAAGAAATCAGGGTGTCATGGTTCCGACAGATAGAGACGAATAAAGCAGAACTCTGAGGGTTGCAAATTCCTCAAAGAACTTGTTAATTACAAGTATCCACATGGTCAAAACTGAAACCAAGTCTGGATATACAAGTAACAATTTCCCAATATAAAGTTAAATGTACCACCCATAAAACTATGCAAGCAACTACATTCCCTAATATGATTATTAAAGCTAGTTGGGTGAATTTGGGCCAGTAATTCTCTCTCAGTCCAACCCTCCTCAGCCTGAGTGTTGTCATGGGCAACATAGGAAGACAAAGAGTAACATTCATTCATTCACTCACTCACTCACTCAATCAATCACTTACCCATCCATTCATGTTCTATAGCTGCCCATCTCAGTCAATGACTCTTACAATTCAAAAGTATATTACACTTAAAATACTAAAAACATTTTAATACAATAAAAACAATAATGTATGTTCACCGCCTTAAGTAAAATAATAAAAGCAGGATAAAAATCTAATAAATACAGTTAGAAAATTCTTAGTTCTAAGTTGTAGAAGCAGCTCAGCTTTATTTTTTGGGAAAATGAACAAATAAATATGTTTTGAACATAAAGTTTGCTTTCTGAAGCAATTATTTGAAAGTATGATCATCAATTCCTTTTTTTAAAAAAAGTGCATAGATTATTTACAGGAAGTTAAAGTGGCATTACTTCCACTTGGAGAGAATATACCATAACAATTCTTTCCCAATGTATTTTTCAGCTATATATGAGGATATGGTGGGAAGTAAGGAATATTAGAATACTACTTGTCCCTAATTCATTACAAATTATCTCATGTTCAGTCTCATTTTTTTAAGGAGAAACAAGCATAACAATAGGAATCTCTATCAAAGGTTGAGACAAAATTATGAGGATGACTCTTCCATTTGGGGCAAAGATCTCTTTTTATATTTGTATGGGACAAGTCCATTATAGAGCACATGTTTTATATGTATTCTACTTTCAGACATTTTAGAGGTTCAGAAGAAGAATAATCAACAGCAGCTGGCACCACCCAGCCAACCTTGACTGATCTTGAAAAAGCTGAGAAGGGTTATACCTGAATAACTCTTGCAAATTTCAGGATTATAGGCTAGTTTGGGAAGTTTAAAAATAAATTTCAGTACTAAACTGCAGTGTTGCATATTGTTCTTTTGAGTTGAGAAAACAGTTTAAAATGGAAGTATCCCTGGGGATCTTAAAACATAAAGTACCAAGTTAAGTTTCACCATTAGATATTCTGAAAATAAATAACTAACATCAGAGGATGTATGTCAAGCTGACAATATCTCATTTGGAACAAATCTGGAAAACTGAGCCTCTTTTGCTAGCATGCTGGTTAATGACTGAAGTAAATCTGCTCTCTGTGTCTTGGCAGTGATATTTATATGCAGAATGACTCACTATGACCCATTTTGGAACTTTGAAGCCATGACTTGACCAATATTTACCCAATTTTGTTTATTTTTATGGTAATCATTATGTTTTGATGTAAATGGTGATTAAAGGCATAATAAAATCAATTACCTAGAGAAGAGAGAGAGAGAGAGAGAGAGAGAGAGAGAGAGAGAGAGAGAGAGAGAGAGAGAGAGAGAGAGAGAGAGAATTGATTATCCTGTCTTCCTCATAATTTAAATAAGGAGGAAAGGTTTGTTGAAAGTCATCTTTTACACAGATTTTCAATATCCCCAACACAGACTTCTAAACAACATTTTTAAAAACATATTGACAAAAAGACAGACTATAGCAGACTACTTTATGTCATAAGAAAAAGGCCTTCAGTAATAGATTGAATCAGCAGATACAGTACATATCAAGGTGAATTTGGGAGGGTCAAGATGGAAGATGAGTTGAAATGCTGATGGAAAAGGATTGTAAGAGAAAGAGTGGGAGATTAAATATAAATTCTATCAAAGTAAATTGTCACAAACAATTTTACAAATGGTCTTATGGAGAGTCAGGTTTTGAACAGATGGGGAATATATTGTTCAGTACAATAACCTGTTTTATAAAAAGCTAGTGTCATACAGAGAATAGTAAATTCACTGCAATATGGCTACTTCCTTGGAACTATGTTGAATGATGGTTATTCTCACAAATGTGCTGGAATGTAGATGCAGTTGGAGTGAAAAAAATGGAAGAACATAAGCTTTGGATTGTGAGTTGCTTGGGCTTTTGGATAGTATCTTTTGAAAGTGTTGGAATTGTTGCTGATGTAAAGGATCAAGGTGATGCTTGAGAGAAGTTTTCCTAACTTAGAAGGGTTTGGAAACTTGGAGAAGAAAGAGAAAGAAATATGGCTGAGAAGCTGATTTTTGTAGTTTGCCAAGACAGAGATGCAGTCTTATCCAGACCCAATGGAGCCTGATTTCTTGTGTGGCAGGGTCAGCCTTGGGAGTGAGACAGCAGAAAACTGAACAGCAGCTGATTTTAATGAACTGCCTGGCTGTGCTATATCTTCAGTAACTGTATGACTATTAGATAATGTGTCAACCATCATTATTTACAATATAGCTGGAGAGAGGTAGACAATTCCTCACGTGGGAGGGTATAACAGTATCAGCTTTGATAGGCAGTTTATGGCCAAATCCAATTTCTGGTCTCCTACCAGAAACCAAAGACCTCCTTATCCAATTCTGAATCTGTGACGTTGGGCTATACTTGCTAATTACCAAATCTGTTTGTAATAAATATTACTCATTCACAGTCTTATTGTGGGTAAGAGGACAGATTTACCATGTATTACCAAAGCCTAGTTGGGACAAAGGAAGGGTGATTTTTGGGGGGTGGGGTGGGGAAATTAGCCTTTCTGGGTTTTGAGTCAGTTGCAAACATATGATAGGTGTAGTGGCAGTTGTCATCTTGGAGGATCTGAACTATGAGAACTACCTTGTCATATAACTTCTGCCCACCAATATGGCAACTCACCATGTGTCCCCTTGATTAGATTTTGCCACCTTCAGATACCATAGGTGTATCTTCTCAGTAAGCACCATTACTCAAGTTCAAGTAAGGGCCAGTGACCTTACAATATGTTTAAAAATATGAATGTAGTCTTAAGTTACACATCACAACCTTGGAACAAATCACTATATCAAAAAAAAATATGGATTTATTAGTTTGGAGTTTGGGAACAGCAAAATGTTCAAAGTTGATAGGCAGTATAATCCCAGATAAACAATATTGTTAAAAAAGGTTTATTATTAATGAACAGACTTTTGGCTAATGTAATAAAAAGGCTGATAAACATTATTCTGAGTGTTGCAAGTTTAATTATATTATTTTCTTTTTTACTGTATTTTTAAAAATATTTTTAAATGTTAAAATAAGAATAAAAAGCATCAGAGGTTCAAGAGGTTCATACCTAAAAGCCACATCAGAGTATTTTATTTCTTCTGACTTGTCTTCTTTTGCTAACAGGTTTAAAATTTGAAGTCCAAAGACACCGAAGTGTTAAGGTCAGATATACTTATTCAAACTCTGCATTTGGTAGACAAAATAGCATACCTTTATTGCAGTCAGTGACCAGTCAGATGAGACAAAATTAATTCTATATCTCTCTATCATCTCTTTCTGTGTGTCTCTGTTTCTTTTCTCACTAGCTATAGTTTTTAACAAGGTTATAAAATCTCAGAATTAAGACATTATTTTGCTGAGTAAACCAATGGCACTTGCAAGAAATTTTGTGACTTTTCCACAGATGTTAAGGTTCCAGTCTGATGATATAAAGCAAATAAAGCTATCCTCTGAACAGGTAGAATTTTTCTTAGCAACAGAGTTATGAAGGTACTACAAAAAGACAGTTGAAGAAATGTGCTGGCTAGTCTCAGATTCCTCCAAATCACAAAGGCAAATTTGTTTTGTAAAAGGATTATTGTTATACCCGCCCTCCAGTATGATGAAGGGCAATCATTAAAGTAAGGCCAAGGCGTGTTGGACAGGTATTACTGAATATATAATTTGTTGGAATATATATTTCCTTGTATGTATCCTGCCACTCTGATCTACCTGGAGAGCCATATCAAATGCCAGCTGATGAACTGTAGCTCTAACTCTTAATGTTTCCATGATCAGCAGAACAAGAGAAAAGAAGACAAGAGTGGCTATATAGATCATTCTGAATTCTAGTTTTCCAGAAAGAGGAAAAAATGTCAATAAAGGCCATGGCCTTTCCTTCACTGGAAAGCTTAAGCTTAAACCTGAAGCAGAGCCAGCATATTGTATATACTTAATCCCTATATTACTCCTGCCTTAGGCAGGATGTTGGACTAAAATACCTCCACTAAACTCCAGACTATGGGCAGAGTTAGCCTGCAATACTGCATTCTAACCACTGTGCCACCAGTAGCTCCATTGCTACTACCAAACTTTTTCTGATCTTATAAAGCCTGTCTCACTATGTCTTTTTTGGCCCTGCTGCTTCTCTCTCCCACTTGTCTTTCTCTGCATTCTGTTGAGCAATACTGTCTCCTTTTCTCTTGAGTTGATGCACTTGATTTTGGTTAGCATAGTTGATTATAGGCTCTAAGTTATCATGATTGTAATACCATCAGTGCAGCCTTTCAGACTCTTCAGAAAAATCACCTAGAGCAGTGGTGGTGAACCTATGGCACGGGTGCCGGTGGTGAACCTATGGCACGTGTGCCAGAGGTGGCACTCGGAGCCCTCTCTGTGGGCACACGCACCATCTCCCCAGCCCCACCTCCTCCCTTGGCCCCCTCCTCACCAGCAGCCCCCCCGGAGGAGAGTTGCCCCTGTGCACGGCCCACGTGAAGCAGCGCAGCCAAGTACATGGTAGCCAGGCAGCAGGGACAAGACTCCGCCCTTGCGCAGATGATGCTGCGGGGCATGGGCGGAGGGTGTGGTCACCATGGTGCTGCTGGGCTGCCTGGGTGATCTGTGGCGGGCTGTGGAGGTGGTGGGTGGCCCAGTTGGCAGGGCAAAGTAGGGACAGGGGTGTGGGGGCGGTTTTTGGGCACTCGGTCTCTAAAAGGTTCGCCATCACAGACCTAGAGCTTTCTTACACTAGTTAATTGGTAGTCCACAATTCTCCTTTCCTTCTTATTTTGTCACTTCTTTAGGGACACAGTCCTTTACTTCCAGACTTTCTATTGCTCTATAATTGCCAGAACATTTTTCTAAATTGAGCTTGTTCAGGCTCCATCACAAGCATTTAATCCCAGGTATAGCTGGGTCCAGGATCTCTTATTTCTCCCTCCCCCGGGTACTAAGGAGTAGTTCAAGAATCCCTACACAGTACACAAAACTCATACTAACACATTGCTAACTGCTGGCTCCCCCCCCCTCCCATAGCACTCTGGGCTTCTTTCTTTTCTTCTTCCCACTTTCTTCCTCTTTCAAACAGTTCCCTTCCTTCAGCTTTTTTTCCCCTGACTTCTGAAACCTTGAAATCTAGCCCTTGAGACCAGCAAGCAACCCTCTTATTTTAAGCAGCTGCATTCCTTTCACAGTAAATGGTTCTTAAGCTTTCAAGTGAACAGAAGTGGGAAGAAATGTTAGGGCATTTTTTTCCTTTATAGTCATCTTATCATAGGCCTTATGCACATACTTAGAAGTTGTATAATATCTGAGAGATGGATTTGGTTTTAAAACATTTTATGGCAGCAGGTAGGTACTTAGTTCCTTCAGTGTGGAAGAAAACCTCAGTATGGTTTCTTGATTGGCCTCATCAGAAACACACACACACACACACACACACACACACACACACACCAAACAAACAATTTTGGTTTATTATAAGCCTAGCTTCTCTCAGGTTGTCTACTAGGGTGTAAAGTTTTTCTAGGGCTGACTTGAGTTAAAAAATATCAACCTTACCATAATAAAGAAGCACAGCTATTTTGGAATTAGAAGGGTGATATTATATAGTAGATAGCCAAGATAGTGACAATTGAGTTCATATAAATATTAAAGATGAAAGGGGACAGAATACAGCCCTGGTTCATTCCTTTTCAGAGTTCAAATGTCAGCAAGAGATAGCTATACCCTATCACTTCTATCCTGTGTAATGTGGGGTGTTTTTTTTTCCTGCAACAATCTTAATTAATTGAAATAATTTCATATCGGTGGTTGAATGAAACAACTTTTATACATAGTTTTCTCTAGAGATGAAATCAAACGTTCATTATAAATCTTTAGAGGTAACACATAATGAGCAGTATATTTATGTCAATGTATTTTTCTACTAAGAACCATAAGGTAAAGTATTGGTACTGTATATAATCCTCCCTAAAACCTACTTAAATTTATCCTGCTCTAGCCAGTCTAGAAGAACATGTACAGAAAAAAAATAGATCTACTTAGCTAGTAATGCTTAGGAGACTAATTGGGTGATAATTGGAAGTGAATGTGTTGTTGCCTTTCTTAAAAAGAGGGACAATACTAGAGCAATTCTAGTCTTTAGGCATTTGGAATGCATTATTAATGCATTTAAATAGGAAGGCCAGAGGGAAAGCCACCAATTAAATTTACCTTTCAGGGGTTTCTGGAAAATTACATTGCTACCAGGGGCTTTTCTTTTTAACCAATTAATTTAACAATTTTCAGATGAGATACTGATGGCCAGGTGGCAATATAGTTGAAGGATATGAGTTGTGGCAAAAACTCATGGAGAGGATTTGTGTAGTTTTGGCAGGCACAATGGCCTCACAGAGTTGGTGAAATTTGTTATAAATAGTACAGGTAGCTCTCTACTTACAACAATAATAGAGTGTACCCATTACAGTTGTAATTTGTGACCGTTGCAAAGTGGGGTCATCAATTTTATAACCTTTTTTGCTTTTGATTATTAAATGAATCACCATAATCATTATGTGGATCCATGGTCATTAAGCAAACACTGAAGTCATTAAGTAAACCCATTCTTTGTTGTGGGGCATTTTTACCAAAAACAGAAATAAATGCTGATTTTCTGCAAAAATATTGTAAATTGTAGTCATGTGGCTGCAAGATGCTGCAAATAGCCATAAATGACCACTGAGGAATGGTGGGAAGAGGCAGCTGTCAGAACTTTGGAAGCAGAACTTAAGCAATCTTTCGGGGTATCTGTTGTAACTGAATAGTTGCTAAATTGAGGATTACCTGTACATAACTATTCTCTTAATTTTTCTAAAGTAGGACAAATTTTTCCAATAAAATTTTAATCTGAATTATTTTACCCTCAAACATGAAAAAACAGGGTCTACGGAGATTCTCAATCATCCAGGTCATGATTGTCCCAAACGTGATTTTTCCAAAAGGCAACCAGGCTTTGGGGTTTTTTTTTCTTTGAAAACATTTTGCTTCTCATCCAAGAAGCTCCTTTAGTTCATTTCTTCAAAATTCTGAAAAGTTCTTCAGTTCTAAACTGAAGAAGTTTCTTGGATATGAAGCAAAACATTTTCAAAGAAAAAAAAAAAAGAAAACCCAATTGCCTTTTGAAAAATGTACCTTTGGAACACACACAAACACATGCACACAAACATATATATATATTTTAAAAAAAACTATTAAGTATTTTGATCCACTAATATTTCCTGTGACACTTGGGACCCAGATCAGTGTAGAAAAGCAGCATATAAATTCATTAAATAAAAAAATCTATATGTAAGAATTTGAAGCTTCAGGACTACTTGGGGAGTTATCTGCCTTAGTTTCTTGTCCTTTTTTGTCCCAGAAAGAAGAACTCATAAGTCTTTCCAGGGTGATATTAAAAGTAGGATATTTTGTTAGCAAGTGTTGCTCCAGAGCTTTAGCTATGGCTGTTGTTGATATTTTCCAGAAGTTGGTAAACATGGAATCTCTTGTAGTCCTCCTAATAATAAATATGTGGGGTAAATCAGACTGAGATAGTAAAGTCCATAATTGAATGTTCCTTATCCCAAGCTAACATTTTAGCTACATAAACACACTTACATAATTTGTTTTTAAGATGTGCTCTAAGAACAAACAATGGAAAATATCAAAATGAAGAAATCAAATCTTGGTTTCAAATAAGACTGTTTTCTTAGAAGAAATAACCAGCAATAAGTTACTGTGATGAATAGAAGAGTATTTGCACAAAGAACTCAAGCAAAAACTAAAAGCCTGTGGAAAACATACTGAGGCATATGACATTCAATTTGTGACCTGAGAAGGTACCTCATTAACTGTTGGATGCACTATTGATAGGCCATAACATTTGGAATATGTTTATAAATGATTTACAGTGAAAGCCAAGTGACAACTAATTATGGCCACCCAGTAAAAACAGGCTTTCTTAGTTCTTCTCTCACTATCAATCTATCCATTCTCTGTGTGTAATTAGAATTCATATTGACTACCCATAAATTTACTTCATTAAACCCCAAAGAAAGCTTCTGATTTTACACAGAGAATATTGAATTCAGACACTGAAAATAGCAGTACCTGCAGTTTGCTGCTTGGTATCAACTTGGTAGTCTTTCATTTATGACTCTTTGAGGGGCAAAGACAGATTGCAGGCAGAACCATTGCAGTGGGCTTTGGTAATTTTTTTGGGGGGTGTCTCTTATCTGAACAAACATCATACTTTGGAAAAAGTCCTTAATGTAAGGCAAGACTGTGAATCTTATTCCAAGTTCATCCTACACAGGATGACCTTTTTTTTTCTCAGTGCAGGCAATAAGAGAAAATATTGTTCTTTTTATACATACCTTTATGGAGAAGTGGTTGATGTAAGGGAGCAGGACTTATTAAGCTGATTCCTTGACATTATCCAGTGAAATGCAGTGGGTGAAGGATTCAAATAGATTCTGTCCTAGAAGTACTTCTCAGTTATGTAGGTGGTCTGTGTTTAATGAGCACACATTCAGTAATCATTTGAACTTATGACAACACTGAAAAACCTATGACAAAGACTAAAAAAGTGGTACATATCACAAGTCCATGTATTTATTGTAGTGTCTCCATGGTCACATCATAACTTGTGACTTTCCCTGCCAGCTTCCAATAAGCAAAGTCAGTTGGGAAGCTAGCAGGAAGTTGCAAGTCACAGCCACACGAAGTCCTTGCTTAATGACCCATGATCCATGCATTTCCCACTTAATGATAGCAAACAGGATGCCAGAACTGTTCTAAGTCAGGGGTTCCCATCCTCCAGGCGGCAGCCCACTACCAGGCTGTGGCTGGTTTGGAAGTGAGTTGCTGGCCAGCACATGTGCTCATACACACACAGCTCAACTTGCATGAGCAGCGGTCCAGCACACAAGCATGCATATCAATTTGCACATATGGCAGGCCAGCGTGTGGGCATGCATGCACTGGCCCATCACTTGCATAGGCCAGTTCCCTTCCCCCCAACTGGGCTGCCAAGCCATAAAGGTTGGGGACCGTTCTCTAAGTAACCACATCTCTTTATGATGGAATTTCCATTCTCGATTAGTGCTATTAAATGAGGTTTACATACTGTATATTGTTTTCTGATACTTCCATTCTGAAGTAGAGTTTCCAATATTTAAATATTGTTGGCAGGGACCTGAATTTCAAGGTGCAAAGGTTTTATAAACTGGAAATCACAGATGCTCATTTGCGTATTATTTATAATGTTTCTGTCTTGTCTTTTCATCATTACAAACAACTTCAATTACAAGTTTAACAAAAGGAGTCTGTAATTAGCAAGACATAATTTCTGATGGAACTTGATATAGACAAAACAAGATATGCTTCAGCCACTATAAAGCATATGAATCAGTAAGTGCAACTAGTTTCTGCTTCTAGACACACTTCTCATTACTTTGCCATAATGATTTTATATGTATTTTTTCCTGAGGAACTTTTTTATTGAAATACCAAAATATTTTTTTTATACAGACTCCTTTATCTGTTTATAATTAAACACATAACATTTTTGGAAGGGTTATAAAACAGCTTCTCCCACATGATGAAAAGAAATTTCACAAGAAAGAAAAACATTAAAAAGATTGTCTACTTACCCCATAAATAAAATGAAAGTCAGAATAATATGGCAACATTAGGGAAGAATTTAATTGGTGTTCAACTTTTCCACAGTGGAAGTGTCAAAGCAATATCATTTAGGGAAACCCTTATTCCCCATTCCAGATCATTTGAAGGAAAAAGTGCTTTGGAAAAAAATAAGCTAAGATGACCAGGTGAAACCTTGCTTGTAATTTTGGATCTTATTGTTACATGTTGCATGCTTCTAATACAAACACTATCACTATAAATCACATTTGCAAATCTTTCTCTAAACCAACTTGTCCTCCCTTTGATCAGGGCAACTTTGGTCTGTATAGTTGAAATGATAAAGTAATAATAAACATTTTTAAAAGATCACAGATTCTTTTCCAAATGATATGAAGTGAATAGGATTTAAACTTCCAGCTGTAAATTCTAGGAGACTACACCTCTTAAAATTGCCAAGTTTGAAGAACACTGGTGTAGGCAATATAGAAGTACAATCAGTAGTCACAAGGATAACAGTACTGAAAAAGGAAATATATCAATAAAAATATTGCCCAGTTTTAAACCTATGTGGGTTGGATACCGGAAAAAGGAATATACAGCAGAAGATCAGATTTGTGGGTGCTCCATCACTGAAAATGTTCAAGAATAAGCTGGAAAACCATTTGACCGGGATGATATAATGTCTCCTGTTTTGATCAGAAGGTTGGACTAGAAGACTTCAGAGGTGCTCTATAGCCCTATGGTTCTATGTTCTGTGCCAGGACATTTGCAATTAATAAATATTAGGCCTAGATACTTACTGCTTTATAGAGATTTTCCCTATCCCCAATCAGCCATGGTAAATATGAGCAGCAGCAAAAAATTAGTGTCCCAAAGATACTTTTTCAAGAGGCAACTGGACTGTCTTTGTTTTGAAGATGTTTTGCTTCTCATCCAAGAAGCTTCTTAAGTCAGAGCTGAAATAGCTTCTTGGATGAGAAGCAAAACATCTTCAAAGCAAAAACAAGAAAGGCCAGTTGCCTCATGAAAAAGCATCTTTGGGACAACTATGACCTGGATGACTGAGAACCTCCATAGACAAAAAAAATAATGTCATAATTTATGATCACGAAAAGAGCTGTTTTCTTTGATCAGGTTTCTTCAATCTCTTTTTTCCCCTCTTGTCCCCAAGTTGCTTAATATTAGCAAGGGAATGTTACATATTAGGTACATAGTGAAGTTTCTAGCTAATATTCAGGGTCTACTTAAGGCAAAAGCAGGAAATAATTATGTAACAAGTGTCAGAATAAGGAGTTTGTTATCTCACAGTTTGCACAAAGCAAAGCAGTGTGCCAGTTTGCAAAGCTAATAGAAAGAACTTGCTTGTCTAAGCAGCGTCTCTTCCTGGTGTTAATTAAAATAAAGGTGGATCACAGGCCAAATATTAATATCTGTAAAAATAATGTCAGAGTCACTGCATGATTAGAATAAATATTATGAAATAAATATTAGGATTAAGTATAAACATAATTTTAATGTTTCTACTCTTAATGCTCAATGCTTTAATGTTTTTAACCTTCTAATTGCTATTTATAATATTGTAAGCTGCTCAGAGTTGCTTGATAGCGAGATGGGCACCATATAAATTGAATGAATGAATAAATAAAACAAATGAAGTATACTTTATTCCATTTTTGCAATCAAGAATTGACTTAATTTATGAATAATCTTTTAATGAAATATAAAAAAATAACAAAATGTAAAATGAATAAAGATATATCAGTTCTTTATTTCAATCAATGACCAACATAGTTTTGCACAATCATCCCAACAATTTGAACTGAACAAAATAGCCAAAACCAGAAACTCTTGAATGAATCCAATCAAATAGCAGAATAAGGCAAATACTATAATTCTTTTTTTTTATTACAAAAATTTATTTATAATACAATTAAAAAACATTGGATATAACGTGACATTCCAGTATATACATTCTTATCAAATTATTCCACATTTTACAATCGATTCTTCATCTCTGAATATACATCTAAATTTTATATACAATACTTAATCTATCTCTCTATTTGCTAACCTAAAATTACATATATTTCTATCTTAACGCTAGTCTATAATCCCAACCGTCCTCCTCAAATCCCTCCAGCAGTAAAATTTATCCCAGGTTTCGAAATAAACTGATCTACATTTGTCTTTCAATACCATTGTGAGCCTGTCCATTTCCACACATGATAATATTTTATATAATGTCTCTTCCTCTGTGGGAATTTCTTTGCTCTTCCATTTTTGCGCGAACGCTAGCCTAGCTGCAATCAAGATATGTAACAGCAAATAGATTGTTCCCTTATTGTGCAAATACTATAATTCTTAATCTAATCACTACAACTGTTAGTACTGATACTATAATTCCTATCAATTTATATTTCTGGTAATTAGGTCCATACATACCAAGGTATGTACGCCAAAATCAAAGACTTCAGTCTAAAATTTCCATTTTTGTGAAATTGCAAGAGCAATCACCACTTATCAGATTTTACTAGTGGCATAAAATAAATTTGACAAGGAAATATGAAACAGATTTCTTTGACAAAGTCTCAGCCTCATATTACTACCCTGCTAACTGTTCTTAAAAGACACATCCTCAAGATGCTGCCTTCATCTCATCCTCAGCCTGCTGTACAAGCAGGCTTAAGAAATGTCCCAGTTTTAAAGGAGCATTTACCCTCTTCCTCCAATGCAATTTTTGCCTTGCACATGATTGACAATGCTTCTTTAACAGTGCTGATGAAGAAGCAATGCTGCCCAGTTCCTATTGACCAGCTCAGGCTGCAGCAGACAAACTTCCTCCCTTCTGATATCAGTGGCTGATTCATTGAAGCCAAACTTTTTTCTTGTACACACTAAGGCCTTTATAGTTTTCCAGCAACCCCTCCGTGACCTGGCACGTGATTTTCAGGCTGCCAAGGCTATGAAGGAAGGCAAGAGAAACAAATGAGGAAACTAGCTTTTTTTCCTCTCTAGATTTCTAATCACAAGGAAATGTTCTTTGGGATTAGAAAACAGGCAGGTGCACATCCCAACCTAGAGACAGAAAAACATAGGGAGAAAACTTTATTCCCCCAACTCTCCAGTCCGCAGAGCTGAGCTATGCAGTTACAGAACTAGTGGATAAAGGTTCAGTTCCCTCACACAAAGTGTGTCACCCATTCAAAAAACACTGTTGCGGTGGCATAGTAAAACAGGAGAGATTCTGCTTTCCACAACATGCTTTTAATATTTGGAGGGACTACTTTTAAACATGGGTTTATTGCTGCTCTGGAAGAAGAGTATGCGGTGTTTAAAATAAAATATCTCTAAAAGGAATTGGTAGGCATAAAGTAGTGTTGAGAGTGAATTCAAGTGGGAAAGAGCTTTTGTACTGCCTCTTGCAATTATACCCCATCAACTGTGTGCAGAACTACTTCTACAATATGTAGTGCTCTTCTTAATATACAATATGTTTAAAAATACCCTCCTCCCAACACTTGATAGTTGCTGCTATTCTCAGGCCAACTGATGGCTGCTAGCAAGCTAACTGACTGCTTCTCCAGTCATCCCTCCCAGACATAATAGCCTACTGGGAAGACTAATAGGAGAATCTGTAAAGCAGTTTGTGTCTTTCCTCTAAAGTAGGAAGACAAACCCTATTAATACTGTAGGCTCCCTGAGAATTCTCTTCTACTTTCCAGCTCTGGCCCCACCCCTATTAGAGGAAAAAAATGATGGATGTTTTTCCCAGGTTCAGGAAATCCACCAATTACATACTTTCATTAATTTTCCTTATCTTGTTCAGCATTAAATCTCTAAGGACAGCACCACTTGTCAGCTTCATCACTGAGGCAAAATAGTGTTTGGCCATCAGGGCAAAGCAATTTGTGCTAGCTTACTTTTCTGTACACTGGAAGAATACATTAATGTGGCTGTAAGAAAGAGCCCTAAACCAATAATCTCAGGAAAGATAGTAGGGCAATGAAAACAGAAATGGGCAACTAGTTTAATAGATATAGTTGGCAAATGACTCAGATTCATCCAGACATCATACATATAACAGTCACCAGCATATTATAGACAAAGAATAAAATTTTTATCTTAGTCATTGATTCCTGTGCCACAAAGCCTGGCACACAATGCTGGAATTAATCTAGTTGGCCATAATTTAGCTCAGGCAATGAAAAGGCAATGGGTGAATGCTGGAAGTCAACCAACTGTCAAACCAAAGAAAGAAGGATGAACATAATAATGGGGTGTTTTAGTACAAAAATTGACACTGCAATGAAGCTGAAACAATCCAGATTTTTTAGAAAAGAGAATGAAAGTATCAAAAAGTATACATATATATAGTTTCTGAAACCTTGGTAAGAAAAAAAAGCAAGTACATCAAATCAGGAATAGTACTGAGGGTTTGATGAATAATATACCAGATTGTTTAAAAAAAGGACTCTTAATGTATATAGCTTTTGTTTAAACTCACATTAAAGGTTATTATTAATTTATTATAAGATTGATGAAGAAGCTTTAATCTTCTGGTTTGATGATGGTGATGGCAGTTATAATGGGTCTTGGCAGTAAATGACCAACATGCTCTAAATCACAGGTGTCAAACTCGATCGTGTCACCAGAGGTATTGTGATGTATCATGATGTTTTTTGCCTTTGCGGAGCTGGGGTAGGCATGGCCTGCATGTGATACATCCAGCCCATGGGCTGCCAGTTTGACACCCCTGTTCTAAATCATGAACTCCCTCTATATGCCTTTAAAAATAAAGGAGAAAACTGCAGCTGATACAAAATTCAATGGCTAAAAGTACCACAGGAAAGTTCCCCCCAAGAATTCATGTTTCAGTAACTTCAGGACTGATTGGTTGTTTGATTATGTATCTCCAGGTTTGTGCTGACTCTCAGCAACCATATACACAGAATCTTTGTAGGATAAATTGTCTTCAACCTGGCTCTTCAGATCTTCCAATTTGCACCCAATCTTCTGCAATTTACTGCAATCAAAACCATCCACCTTGTTGCGAGTTTCCTTTCCTTCATTTTCTTTCCCTTTTTCCTAGCATAATAGAACTTTCAAGGAGCTGGGTCTTCACATAATATGTCCAAAGTAGGCTGATTTGAGATGAGCCTGGTCATTTGTGCCTCAAGTGAGAACTCTTGATTCATTTTATCAATGATCCATTTGTTCATTTTCTTGGCTATCTGTTTATTCACAGGAATGCTCTTCAATGCCAGTGTCAATAAATTTTTATCTTGCTTCTTCAGTTCAACCAACATCCATAGATTACTACAAGAAAAACAGCTGCCTTCAAAATTCTGATCTTTTCTGAATATCTTTTTCATTAATTTCATTGCAATCTTCTAAGAGTCTATGTCATATATCTTTATTATTGATGGTCAATCCTAAAAGACAGAGGCTGTCAAAAATATTCAATATCTTCATTGTCAGTTCTGAAGTTGGTTCTTGTATCTATTGTCCTTAGTCTGGTTTTCTTTATATTTAATCCTAGATACATTTTTCATTGTGTTCCTTGACTTTTAACTGTACCTAGTGTGTTCAGATTATTTTAATTTTCAACTTTCAGAATAGTATGAGTGTGTGTGAGAGAGAGATATGTGACAAGATATGTGACAAGAGTGCTACCAGAGTCCTAAACTTCAGTTAGTTTTTTCCCAAGCCCTATAAAGACATCTCAAAATGATTCTGCACCCTTCTACATACAAAATGTATTTGACCATTGAAATGCAGTGCTACCTTCTCTTTGAAACATAAAGCAAGTTCACACCTCAGCTGGCATTGACCTATGCTGGATATATTTGGTTTAACTTTAAACAGAATGTCTGCAGGCATTCAGAAAATTGTGCATGTGTACTTCCTCCAGTTTTTGTGTAGATTAGCATGTTTGAATATTTATGCTATTGTGGTATAGAAGGCTACATTGTGTAAACATTAAGAAAGTCTAAGCATTAATGGGCTAGCATCATGGCATTTTTGCTACAACAGCAAATGAATTTTTAAAATGAATTTTCAGTTTTCCATACAATGGGATATGCAGTAATAAACAATTATAATGTTTATTAGTTTTGAGAAATATATTGACCTAAATTAATTCTGCAAAATAATAATTGAAATTGCTAAGAATTTTAGCTCTTTCACTTTTTAAAGAAATATTGTATTTGTAATGACAGTGTGTGTGCAGTGCTAAAATGCTATAATAATATTTTGTCCATTTTCAATCTGTCTCCAGTGCAAATTCCTACTACTATTAGTACTTTAGGAAATGGACTGAATTAATATATGTCTGCCTAGTAAGAAACTAGGGGGGAAAAAAGAATCCATCAATGCTGAAAAGAAGTTTTGCTTTACTCTGGGACCTTAACAGCTGTTTCAAAATTCCTTTCTATAACATAGATTTCTCTCAAATGTAATCAATTTTTCAACCTGTGATCAAAAATTTAAATCTGCTATTATATAGTTATGCAGCTAAAAGCTTAGATGGTAATGAAATGGTAAGAGATTACTACCAATGAGAACATCCCATGCTAGAGGGGCAGCACTTCCTGGAGAAGACAGAGTGCTTCCTTTGTTCATCACCTTCCATCTCTCAATACCTGGTTGAGAACATAACATGATCTGCACAACATGCAAATCCTTTTGACCCAATGGAAGTTTCAAGCCTGCCAATTTTATGATCTTCTGAGTACTAAATGTGCCTGATGGTTTGCAGAAAGTTTAATTGCATCTTTACAAACAAAAAGATAAAGAGGGAGATATTCCTTCATTCGTGAGGGAGACACCAATTTGTAGGTTAAAAAAAAACAGGCAAATGATAATAATAAAACTTTAACACCATCAAACATCCACAACTGCCTATCTCACATTCGTGGGAAGGACTTGATAGGTGAATAAAAATGCCAAATTCAGTCTGAACATCTGGCTGACTGTGCAACAAACTATAATAATACCACATAACAACAGTGCAGAGATGGACTATTGCAACACTTTTTGGTTCATGCCAAATGAGGATTCTGGGAGTTATAATTGTCAACACTGAAAAAAGGATGGGGAAAAGGTCACTTTATGAAAAATCAGCCTTGGGCATATTCTGCCCTCTCAGAATGTGGCTTATGAAAACCTTAGTATGTCATCCTCAAGTGTTTGATCTTAAGCCTTTTCTTACATGAAGAAGGGCTTAATGACATTATGACTTGCTTCTGCAGTTAAGTGCTTTCTTGTGATTTTATCCTGGATGTTTATACTTTAGTTATGCAAATATTATAGATATTAGAAGGGGCAATGGATATTAAGCAGCTGCAGTAGCTCAAATGCAAAATTGACGACAGGAAGCTATGTGACTTTGAAGGATGAAAAAGTAGGCAATGCCAACTGTTTATTGACTGCATAGAGCTTTCCTTATGCCTAATACTGACAAATGGCAGGCAGTTATTGACAGTTACAATCCTGTTTGTGCCAGTAAGCATTCATACAGTACTATTAAATACCAGGCAGGTTGTAATTCATGTTTAGTTGATTCCTTTTGTTATCTGTATTGGTCCCAAGCTCTACAGTTAGGTATGTTTGCATTTTTCATCCATTTTCAAGAATTCTGGTTAAAAAAAATTTATGGAAGAAACACACTGCCAAATGCCTTGTTGCTCTTTTCTATTTGGTTGATATATATTTTCCATTTAATTATTTACAGTATGAGAGACAGCCATTCTTCACAGTATCCAAGCAACATTTATGCAAACCTCCAGCTGAATCTGTATTTATTGGCCCCTTATCATTTACAGAGCATCCACTCCAGCTCTGTTTTATGCTTGTCTTTCCCCAGGCACAATGATGGTTCTGGGCCATTATACTCAGAAGTTATAAAATATGGATCTCACCATCATGAATATTAGATCTCAATTTATGGCCTTGTAGAGCAATTTGGATTGTATAAAACAATGTTTAATCACAGCTAACAGTGAGGAACATGAAAATATTCACAGTAAGTGGGAAAGGGTAAGTCAATCAGTAACAATAAGGTTTATAGCAATGTAAGATAGCCCAGTAGTCTTACTATAGTCTTCAGTTTTCCATCTTGTTGTAGTTTAATGTGCTGACAGAACTATTGGAGAGTGACCACATGTCCATTTTTAATGTCTAATTCAAGGTGGGCCACATAGGGTATATGTATAACAATGTATCCACAATGCTTCCACGTATAAGCTACCAGACTACCTGCCCATATAGCCTCAATGTTGAAAATATATTTTTACTTAAAAAAACTGGACAAGGGGAGCTAATATGTGATAAAGCAAAATACCAATTTATAGCTTTCTTTAAATATGAGTGGTAGATGGTTGCAATCTAATGCTAAAACTGGAAACATTAAAAACATTAAAATTAAATTCAGCAACAATTAAATAACTGGTTAAAATTAAGAGCACAAACAGTATGGGATGGAATTGGTGTCTTAGTCAATCAATCATCTCCAGCAGGGCACACCCCCATTGAAGCTCCAAGACAACCAGCAGAGCCAGGTTTTAAGTCTCTTCTGGAAGGCCAGAAGTATGAAGGCAGATTTCACCTCAGGAGATAAGATAATCCAGAGGGTAGGGGCCCTGACAGAGAAAATTCTTCTTGACACTGTCAACTGAAATTCCTTGGTAGAAGGAATCTGAAGACCTTTCTGCTGGCATGAGTGAGGTGGACCAGTCCCATTTGGGTAAGATGGTGCCTCAGAAAATCTGGTCCTGTGCCATAAAGGTTTTAAAGGAGATAACCAACACCTTGAATTGGACCTGGAAGCAAACTGCCAACAAATGCAGCTGTCATGGTTCCAAAAGAAGAAGCTCTTCAAAGAACTTTGAGGCATTGTTTACCTTAAAGAATCTTTAATTTGCAACATAGGTTAGGCACGTACATAGAGAAGCCAAAATCTGAATTCTCCTCCCCCAGACACACAGTAACAAAGCATAACTCACTCCTCATTTAACAGTCATTAATCACATTCTCCAATTAGTTTGAAGTGTGAACTTTCTCTCCCGTTATCTCCTCTTATTACAACTAACCTTGAAGAATACTCTACTGAGATATTGTTATAGCTAACTAGTCCCCAAGCACATTCTTCCCCCCTCCCTTCCAGCACCATCTAATTTTAACTCTAAAAGTAATACAAGGGTTAAATAGAAAATGTCTGCATCTTCATATATTGTCAAGCAAGAACATCCGATGTTAGCAGCATTGACAGCAGCTCATATAATAGCGATTTTACATGTGGCACCCTGGGGACCTCGAGAACTACAGTATCCACGCCACTGCATTCTGTACCATCAGTAGCCTCTAAATACTCTTTAGAGGAGCCTCATATAGAGATGATTAGAGCATGAGTATCTGAACCTTTTTTATCTTGTTTTCTTATGTTTTTTTATTATATTTTGAGCTGCCCAGAGTTGGTCTGGAGTTGGATAGTGCCAAACATCACATCAAATGAATTAATAAATAAACTAAGCAAACACATAATCTGAACCTAGTCAATAGGAAAGAGCCGAAGGAAAAAACAAAACAAAACAGAAACCTTAGGAGAAAGTGAAAAAGCTCTTTTGGATTTCTTGATACTAGAGATACAGAAATCAGAGCTTAATTTTACTTGCAGATTAGATTTCAGAACCTTGAAAATATTAGACTGGATCCTTCATACGAAAATCCTCATATTAAAGGGCACAAAGTATTCTAATATTTGTTTGTATACACACACACACACACAGAGAGAGAGAGAGACAGAGAGAGAGAGAGAGAGAGACAGAGAGAGACAGAGAGAGAGAGAGAGAGAGAGAGAGAGAGAGAGAGAGAGAGAGAGAGAGAGAGAGA